>NW_003307339.1:0-6170 GCF_000142945.1 Phytophthora infestans T30-4
CGGAAAGGATTATGGATTCAGCATTCTCACTGTTCTTTCTTCCATTCCGCAACGCGAGCCCTCCGGGAATGGGATGTTGAAGCGGGGTTCAAGGAAGGGGATGAATTCAAAGCAAAGGAGCGATGCTGATACCGAAGCTAAAGGCGATTTCTAGAAGCATACTTCGCAGAAAGCTAAGAGATAGCACAGTATCCATCCCCATCTCGTCTATCACAGATCGTCTATAGTAAAACCGGCCCAAAAACGCATCAAACGTTCTACACCGGACAGGCTACAGCTACCTTCTCCATAAGCATCCGCAATGCTCAGGATAAGACCATTTCAAGTGAACCAATTAAGGACTTACTGAGAAACGTTGGATGGACGGATACTTTTAATTGATTAATCCAGGGTCCCAAATCTCTAGACGAAACGCTAAACGCCAGTTCAACTTAAATCAATTCCAGGCTAAATGGGGAATTTGGCAATGTGCTTCATGCCGAATCGGAAGCTATCAGAAATATGGAGAGGCTCAGAAACGCTACGAAGTGGCAAAAGCAGATGTTAAATGCAAAAGTCCGAAGGCAGCTAACGTTGCAATGAAAGCTACTAAGGCTGTATATTAAGCCAAGGCTAAAGCATACGCTAACTTCATCAACCATCCAGCGCGAATCCAAGCTCGTTGGACGAGGACTGAAAGGGACTGGAGTGAAGCCTCTTGAGTATATAGTTCGTCGCGGGCGAGTTTATAACCAACGAGATTCAAGACAAAACGCCTCCATCGGCTTATGTATACCGACAAACTACATTCAAATCCCAAATTTAGACTCTAAAAGGTTAGATATCGTCCAACCGAGCCGACGAGCTTGCGGTCCCAAATGAAAATCAGTAACAGTCTCCAAGACGTAGTAAAAAACCAGGCAGCCAAACAACAAATCGCTCAATCCGCGTACGATAAGTTGAGTATCGATGATAAAAAAAATCGTCAAAGAGATACTCGCTATCACCACATCTTCAATATAATTTCCAAGATCGATTAGAGCACCCGTTAGAGTCTCTGAAAGCCGATTATGACAAGATGAAAGACGAGCTTGAACTAGCTAAGACAACCCTTCGATCATCAAACAGCTCAAATCCCTGTCGGTGGATATGTACTCTATTCATCTCACTTCGGACTCTATTTTAAGGACATTATCGACCGTTTACTATAGGGTGATGTTTTTCTTCAATCTAAGAATCATATCGGCCTCCGGAGGCCGATATGGCGAAAACGTTGATCGGAACGTAGCCGGGTTCAAGGCAATCATGAAATATCAATGCCTTAAAATAACCGAACCAGAACCACGGTTCTGATAATTACTCAGAACCCCTAAGAATCAGGAACTGGGTTCTGAAAATTTATGCGTTCGGCGTTTTAATTGCGAAAGGACCAGAACCACGACTTTTCAGCAAGAACCATCGACAAGCCCTCTTTCGCGAGCAACTATTGGGCAGTTGATATTTGAAACTGCGAGCTCAAGGGTTGAAGTTTCACATTTTGGGCTCGGTAAAATCTGCAAAAAGATATGTGAACGTAATATATCGGTAATACTGGCTCATACCAAATACTGAATTAAAGGCGGTAATTGGTTCCTAACCGGTAATTTCATTCAAGGCGTGGAATTCTCTAATTGTTTGTGAACAACCTCGACAGACCCAAGCAGTCGTTTGGGCGAGCGATCTCAATAAGAAGGTGAATACATTGGCCCAGACTGACATAGGCCGTGCTTTGGCGTATCAACGTAGCCAGTAAAATGATACGGGAAAGCCCTTCGCGATCTAAAGCAGAATGATGAAGATTTTGGATTCTAGCTTCTTCAACCTAGTCTCATGGTCGGCAATCTTGGCGTTAGCAGAAGCTAATTGAGAAAATAGATCGGTTTTGACGCTGTTAATGAAGTGTTTTTTGCTGCTGGTCAAGCACTAATAAACGGAGGTAGCAGCACATCTTGGTGTAATCAACGGAGAGCTCGATAGCAGCCGTGTCGATCTAAGGATCCTCGCTGACTAGCGATTCATTGAGGGAGAAAGTGACAATAGCTCCTAGACTGGCCTTGAGTAGATCATGAGCTCGATACTCAATCTGCAGCGGTACGCTAACGGCCCGACTCTCATACCGATAGATCATCGACTTTATCGAGAGCATATATGCCAATATTGACGTTGTGTCCAGCGTATCGAAGAAAATTCCCCCCTTCCATCTGAGGTAGTGTATACCCCTGATCTCGCTAAAATGGCGCCCGTTGCTTAGATGATACCAGCTATAGGACCTATTGTTGATAACAACTCTTCAAAATGCAAGAGGTAGGCTACTCCGCCTCCAGCGCCATCGATGATTCGGGTCGCGTAAACCGAGACTTGAAGCCCTCTCGAAGGCGTTGACGTTCCAACTCCGACTCTACCGCTATTCAGAATGGCCACACGGCTCAAGTTATTGGTGCATATATGGAGACCGCTCGGCGTTAAATTACCAACCCAAGCAGCGATTGTTGATGTGAAGCAAGACCCACTATGAACCTCTATATGAAACTGAACAGGGGTTGAGAAAGCTAACCATGCGAGCATGCAAGCCATCGAGGTAAGCCGTTCCGCTTGATTAAATTCGCAGGTATTCCGTGCTGGTTGTAGCATTGATTCCAAGCTCTATGAGAGGCCCTACCGCTGTAATACCTGATTACTTATCATACGATAAACATTCGTTGATATGGCCGCTAGCAGTTATATCATCTGCTGGCATAGCATTAATTTCGCTGATGCTGCCTGTGGACCCTAGCACGAGCGCGTTGCTACTAGATGCCGTCCCAGGCGTTATCCCAGTGATGTATGATGGTATTGAAGTGGTCGGCGATCCAGCTACGGATAAACGGGAACAGACGAGAGTTCCAATAACGGTAGTGTCACTGTTGGTTCCTGCTATAAGGGCTGACACTTGACCTGCTAAGTCAGGTGAAACAGCGCTAAGAAACGTTAGTCTATAGCTATCCCTCCCGATGTACAATGCCTGAGCGTATGAGTAGGTCAAAAGCTACTCGCATTTAATGAGAGGTAGAATGCTGGGATGTAGATGCTTGCATTGAAGATAGGATTTGGAAATAAGAGTCCAGAGTTCAATTTGTTTGGAGCTATATAGATCAAGCGATAATTCACGATCACCATCCCCGATTTTGGAGCATTGCTTCGAAGAAGTTTAAATCCTCTTCGATGGGTGATATCTCAGCACTGGATACCAAATCGCTATTCCGAATGATTGCCCTTGATCCGAGCTATAGCGGGAAGAACCATCTCTGTCTATTCATCCAAAAGAACTCATCTCAGTTGTTTGCACATCTGACGACCATTGCATGTAATCCACACCAGGAGCTGCATGATTATCTTCGGGTACAAATTGGAAGGGTTTATCACATTAGCCGATCCAGATTCGTCTACGATAGGTTGATCAAGTACGAAAAGGCCCTCAAAGCTCGATTAAACCTGAGCTACTCATCATAGATGTTTACAGCAACGACAAGTGTGGTGTAGCGGGATCAGCAAAATCTGCGAGATTGCCAGATCCAACTTACCAACTGCGCCCAGACACCGACTAACGGAGGGGGTCCCCCGATGATCCGTGTTCTGCTGAACTTTCCTCACCTTGTGTACCCGTCGGTAGGGCGGGATCTGCTCTCTCGGTAACTTCCGAAGAGTTCAAGTGGTGAAGCTTGAGTGTCTTGGCGAGACGTGGGGATGGGGTGGAGCAGCAGTGGAAAATCTTCACTCTGCGTCCGTGGATGGTTCCGTATCCTAAGCGAATATTCGAGCTTATGGATCCGGGGCCTAGATCGTGGATCTGGCCGTAGGGTTGCCTTGCGGGTGTGTTCCCTTGCCTTTGCGTTCCTTTGCGTTGTACTTGCCGCCTCCTGTGACGGGATCTTGAGAGTTGAAAGCCCCTAGGGTGTAACCGACCAAGTAGTAAATTCGGTTAACCTGTCGGATCTGCACAAGTAAAGGAAAAGCTCACTAGGTTGTAGGATCTGGCCAATGTATTATCCAGTTATCACTACCAACACTAGATTCGCAATTCCCAACCTTCTCGGAGCTCGTACGGCCAATGTAGTTCCGGTTCTTGAGGGCAGGAAGGCACTTGCGTGTCACTGTGCAAATTGGAGTCTGTATTGATATTTAAGCCTATACCTGCCTGGGTTTCTACCTTCTATGTCTTTCATCTGTTAAATCCCTTACCAGGCTCGGCTGCATGTCCCTTCTTCCCTTGACCCATCATCCCAGCTGTATTATCTTCAGATCCACCGGATCCATGGCGTAATCATTATGGTTACCCTATTATGGGTACACTCATCAGGATCCAGGTCGCTTGGATCCACTTCACTTGAAAGTGTACACTCGTCGTGGACCTGAGCTCTCCACTCATCCAACATCATCTCGCAACCGTCTGTGATCTCCACTGTCCCACGAAAGCTCTAGATCCACTGCATCCATTGTGGTGTAGCGGGATCAGCAAAAGCTGCGAGATTGCCAGATCCAACTTACCAACTGCGCCCAGACACCGACTAACGGAGGGGGTCCCCCGATGATCCGTGTTCTGCTGAACTTTCCTCACCTTGTGTACCCGTCGGTAGGGCGGGATCTGCTCTCTCGGTAACTTCCGAAGAGTTCAAGTGGTGAAGCTTGAGTGTCTTGGCGAGACGTGGGGATGGGGTGGAGCAGCAGTGGAAAATCTTCACTCTGCGTCCGTGGATGGTTCCGTATCCTAAGCGAATATTCGAGCTTATGGATCCGGGGCCTAGATCGTGGATCTGGGCGTAGGGTTGCCTTACGGGTGTGTTCCCTTGCCTTTGCGTTCCTTTGCGTTGTACTTGCCGCCTCCTGTGACGGGATCTTGAGAGTTGAGAGCCCCTAGGGTGTAACCGACCAAGTAGTAAATTCGGGTAATCTGTCGGATCTGCACCAGTAAAGGAAAAGCTCACTAGGTTGGAGGATCTGGGCAATGTATTATCCAGTTATCGCTACCAGCACTAGATTCGCAATTCCCAACCTTCTCCGAGCTCGGACGGGCAATGGAGGTTCCGGTTCTTGAGGGCAGGAAGGGACTTGCGTGTTACTGTGCGGAATTGAGTTCTGTATTGATACTTAAGCCTATACCTGCGCTGGATTTCTACCTTCTACGTCTCTCACGTGGTAAATCCGTTACCAGGGCTCGGCTGTATGTCCCTTCTTCCCTTGACCCATCATCCCAGCTGTATTATCTTCAGATCCACCGGATCCATGGCGGAATCATTATGGTTACCCTATTATGGGTACACTCATCAGGATCCAGGTCGGTTGGATCCACTTCACTTGAAAGTGTACACTCGTCGGGGATCTGAGCTCTCCACTCATCCAACATCATCTCGGAACCGTCTGTGATCTCCACTGTCCCACGAAAGTTCTAGATCCACTGCATCCATCATACCTATACCCTGGATCCAGGTCGCTTAAGGCGGGATCCTCCCTCCTTGGATCCTAACTCGAAAGCATGGGATCCCGGTCACCTCGCGGTGGATCTTGACTCCTCGTTAGCCCGTGGCTACTAGATCCACCTTTAGAGGGCACCTACCATCCTTCCTTCATAGGATCCACACCCCGATCCACTCTTGTATAGTATATCCCATATCCATTTAGGTGAATCCAAGTAAAGGGTGGATCCGAGGTAAGTCTTGGTGGATCTTGCCTTCTCGTACATCGCTCATACCAGATCCATCGTCACTTCATACGGGGCGCTGCTCGTCATGGCTAATCCACCACCGGCAACTTGCATCCGTGCCAGCCAACCCAAATCCTCTCTAATCACTTGAAATCGTCATTGATTCGGGATAGTGACCCCGCGTCAGGCCCATTCTCTTATTTCTGAGAAAGCACTTTACCACACCATCATCCCAGCTGTATTATCTTCAGATCCACCGGATCCATGGCGTAATCATTATGGTTACCCTATTATGGGTACACTCATCAGGATCCAGGTCGCTTGGATCCACTTCACTTGAAAGTGTACACTCGTCGTGGATCTGAGCTCTCCACTCATCCAACATCATCTCGCAACCGTCTGTGAACTCCACTGTCCCACGAAAGTTCTAGATCCACTAGCATCGCATCATACCTATACCCTGGATCCAGGTCCC
>NW_003307340.1:0-6183 GCF_000142945.1 Phytophthora infestans T30-4
GGCATCACTAATGATCGTCCTGGTGGACTTATTGAGCCACCCTACCGGTAGACCCCGCAAGAAGCACGAGGCGCATATTATATACAGTATCGATACCTTTCAAAGTGCAGTATCAAATTACTGTTCAGTGGGATACAATACTGGTAGTGAATTAGCCATGATCGTCAGCTCGTAGGAGTCAAATTAATTACAGTACAATGTGCGTGCATCTGCTTAGAAACTGAACGGGTTATAAATATTATTAAAGCTACTACATATAGTTTATCGTACTTAAGAGAATACCCATATACATTTGCAAAGCGCCATCAACAGCTCACACAACCCTCGTAATCCGACTGGGCTTCGCTGATGAAATCTCGTTTAGTTCCACAAACACGAGCAGTCGTTTGGAACTAATACACGAGCTTGACTTTACTTGCGTCTCGATTTTCTCGCTCTATCGCTCTCACTTTTTCATTTGCTGCTTCATAGCGAGAACGGCCACTACAGCAACAAAACAACCTCTGTCGGACCTCCAATCAAATCTCGAAGGACGTAGAGCAGGTCGATGACTGACCATAACGACGAAGATTCCGGTACGCCCATGCGCGCCGTGATCGGATACGACAATGGTAAGTCGCTCATGGCCAGAGGACCACAAGCCCTGCACGACCACGTCGCCTCCCATATGGAGAAGGCGATGGGTAGAGCGCTTCCGCAGATGGAGGTGCGTTTTAAGAACGTTTCCATCACGGCCGACATCATGGTCAAGGACGAGTCGAACGCCAAGACAGAACTCCCTACCTTGATCAATGTGCTCAAGTCGAGCTACAACGAAATCCGTTCCAGCAAACATGTCGTCAAGAAGCAGGTTCTTAAGGATATCAACGGTGTCTTCAAGCCCGGTACCATCACGCTTGTGCTTGGTCAGCCTGGGTCCGGCAAGTCATCCCTGATGAAGCTTTTGAGTGCGCGCTTTCCAAGCCAAAAGAACGTCACGGTGGAGGGTGAGGTCACGTACAACGGTATGACGCTCGATTCATTGAGGAACCGTCTCCCTCAATTCGTATCCTATGTGAACCAACGCGACAAGCACTACCCGTCTCTCAGTGTCAAGGAGACGCTCGAGTTTGCGCATGCCTGTTGTGGTGGCGGCCTCCCAGCTCGTGACGAACAGCACTTCGCCAACGGTACACCCGAGGAGAACAAGGCCGCTCTGGATGCCGCCAGAGCCATGTTCAAGCACTACCCGGACATTGTCATCCAGCAGCTCGGACTCGACAACTGTCAAAACACCATCGTTGGTGATGCCATGACCCGTGGTGTGTCTGGTGGAGAACGGAAGCGTGTGACGACGGGCGAGATGGAGTTTGGCAACAAGTACGTGAGTTTGATGGACGAAATCAGCACGGGTCTGGACAGTGCCGCCACCTTCGACATCATCACCACGCAGTGCAGTATCGCCAAGAAGCTCCGTAAGACGATTGCGATCTCGCTGCTGCAGCCGTCACCCGAGGTGTTCGATCTGTTCGACGACGTGGTGATCCTGAACGAAGGGCGAGTGATGTATCACGGTCCACGTGCTGATGCATTGAAGTACTTCGAGAACCTGGGCTTCAAGTGTCCTCCTCGTCGTGACGTTGCTGACTTCTTGTTAGACTTGGGTACCGACAAGCAGTCACAGTACGAGGTCAGCTCGATTCCGTCTGGTAGTATCCCGCGGACAGCCAGTGAGTATGCGGACGTCTTCACTCGTTCGCAGATCTACGGACGTATGATGGACGACCTCCACGGCCCGATCCCCTCGAACTTGCTCGAAGATAACGAAAAGCACATGGCTGCTGTTCCAGAGTTCCATCTTGGCTTCGTGGAGAGCACTAAAGACGTCGTTCAGCGTCAATTAAAGCTCTTGTCACGTGACACTGCCTTCCTGGCTGGTAGAGCAGTCATGGTCGTCTTGATGGGTCTTCTGTACGCAAGTACCTTTTACCAGTTCGACGAGACGAACTCTCAACTGGTCATGGGTATCATCTTCAACGCCGTCATGTTCGTGGCGCTGGGTCAACAAGCTCAGATCCCGACGTTCATTGCAGCGCGTGCAGTGTTCTACAAGCAACGTCGCTCCAACTTTTTCCGCACGGCGTCGTTCGTGTTGTCAAACTCGGTTAGTCAGATCCCCGTTGCTGCCATTGAGAGTGCTGTGTTCGGTTCGATCATCTACTGGATGTGTGGCTACGTGTCGACTATCGAAGCTTACCTCGTGTTCGAGTTGATGTTGTTCGTCACGAACCTGGCGTTCACCGCGTGGTTCTTCTTTCTGTCGTGCGCTTCGCCAGACTTGAACGTCGCGAACCCGTTGTCCATGGTCTCCGTGCTACTTTTCGTCCTGTTTGCCGGTTTTACGATCACGAAAGACCAAATTCCGGACTACTTCATCTGGTTGTACTGGCTCAACCCCATGTCCTGGGGTGTCCGTGCGCTTGCTGTGAACCAGTACTCCGACTCGAAGTTCGACGTGTGTGTGTTCGAAGGTGTCGACTACTGCGCCAGCTTCAACATGACGATGGGCGAGTACTCATTGACGACGTTCGAGGTGCCGACCGAGAAGTTCTGGCTCTGGTACGGTATTGTCTTCATGGCGGCTGCGTATGTCCTCTTCATGTTCATGTCTTACTTTGCGCTGGAGTACCACCGCTTCGAGAGTCCTGAAAATGTCACGCTCGACTCGGAGAACAAGAACACAGCGTCGGATGAGTACGCTTTGATGCGTACGCCTCGAGGATCGCCTACTGATGACGAGACTGTGGTGTCTGTACTTCCTGCGCGTGAAAAGCACTTTGTTCCGGTCACTGTTGCATTCAAGGATCTGTGGTACAGCGTTCCAGACCCGGCTAACCCCAAGGAAACCATCGACCTGCTCAAGGGTATCAGTGGATATGCTCTACCTGGCACCATCACGGCACTTATGGGCTCGTCGGGTGCCGGTAAGACAACGCTTATGGACGTCATCGCCGGACGTAAGACAGGAGGCAAGATTGCCGGTCAGATTCTGCTGAATGGCTACCCTGCTACTGATCTAGCTATCCGTCGATCGACGGGCTACTGCGAGCAGATGGACATCCACTCTGAGTCGGCTACCATTCGTGAAGCGCTGACGTTCAGTGCCTTCCTGCGTCAGGGAGCCGATGTGCCCGACAGCTTCAAGTATGACTCGGTGAACGAGTGTTTGGAATTGCTGGACTTGCACCCGATCGCCGACCAGATCATCCGTGGCAGCTCCGTGGAGCAGATGAAGCGATTGACTATTGGCGTGGAGCTGGCAGCTCAACCGAGTGTGTTGTTCCTGGACGAGCCGACGAGTGGACTGGACGCTCGCTCTGCTAAGCTCATCATGGACGGCGTCCGGAAGGTGGCGAACACGGGTCGTACCGTGCTGTGCACGATCCACCAGCCGTCGACGGAGGTGTTTAGTGTGTTCGACAGTCTCCTACTACTGAAGCGTGGTGGCGAGACGGTGTTTGCCGGTGAACTTGGCAAGAACGCGTGTGAGATGATTGCGTACTTTGAGTCAATCAATGGTGTGACGCGACTAGAGGAAAACTACAACCCTGCGACGTGGATGTTGGAGGTGATCGGTGCCGGCGTGGGCAACAGCAATGGCGACAAGACGGACTTCGTCAAGGTCTTCCAAGCCAGCAAACACTATGATTTCTTACAGTCGAACCTGGATCGTGACGGTGTGACTCGGCCGTCGCCGGATTTCCCTGAGCTGACGTACAGTGACAAGCGTGCTGCAACGGAGATGACGCAAGCCAGATTCCTTCTCCAGCGTTTCTTCCGCATGTACTGGCGCACGGCGTCCTATAACCTGACTCGCTTCTTCTTGGCGTTTGTGCTTGGCCTCCTGTTCGGTGTCACCTACGTCAGCGCGGAGTACACTTCGTACGCCGGTATCAATTCGGGTATGGGAATGCTCTTCTGCACGACTGGTTTTATGGGCTTCATCGCGTTCACCAGTGTCATGCCTATCGCTTCGGAGGACCGTTTGGCCTTTTACCGCGAACGCGCTTCTCAAACATACAACGCATTGTGGTACTTCGTGGGTTCGACGGTGGTGGAGATCCCATACGTCTGCTTTAGCACTCTACTCTTCATGGCTCCGTACTACCCGATGGTGGGCTTCACTGGTGTCATGCCCTTCCTGGCCTACTGGGTCCACTTATCACTGCACGTGTTGTGGCAAGCTTACTTCGGACAGCTCATGTCGTACCTGATGCCAACGGTGGAGGTCGCACAAGTGTTCGGTATTCTTCTCGCGTCCATTTTCTTCCTGTTCAACGGCTTCAACCCACCTGGAAGCCAGATTCCTGGTGGTTACGAGTGGCTGTACCAAGCTTCTCCCCAGAAATACTCGTTGGCTCTGGTGGCGGCTATTGCGTTCGGTGACTGCCCCGATGAGGGCGGCTCGGAGATTGGTTGCCAGGTCATGACGGGAGTGCCCCCGACCTTGTCTTCGGACCTGACGGTCAAGGCCTATTTGGAGGATGTATTCCTCATGAAACACAGCGAGATCTGGAAGAATTTTGGTATTGTGCTGGGCATCGTCGTGTTTACACGCGTCTTGGCACTTGTGGCATTGCGCTTCGTGAACCACCAGAAGAAGTAGATAACGTTGGGTATCTTCTTGTGTCTGGTATACATAATACATTTGTTGACACTTTCGAAATATCGGTATTTAATAATTTTGATCTGGTTCATGTGCTACCAAAACAGAAGTTATCCGTGCTGCCACAGATATGGGACACTTTTTTAGGAGTCCCCCAAAATAGGTTCTAGGTTTGCTATTGACGCAGCTGAAGCATATTTAGCAAATATAAAGCCCATGCAGTTTGTCCACATCGGTTTTTTTGCTGTCCTTCTCGCACAGACAGCTAGATTAAAAAACTGCTTTTCATTCGAACACTATTTCGGGACACTGGAAGTATCCACTTCACTTGGTGCTTGTATATATTTTTCATTTTATCTGACGATTTGTAAATGATGTAAATTGGTTTTTTCTAATAAACCTAGTCCACATATCGGGGCAAAGAGCACCAATTTCATGTGTTTGTGGCTCTATCCAGCTATTTTCAAGTTTTCATCGTTTCAAACAGAGTGTCCTTTGAGAAATCGCGTGACTGAAGATACCCAATAGAAGACTTAGTTTTTGTAACGGAAGAACATATGTTCTGTAATCAGTGATCAGGGCTGATCTCAGCCTGCCGGAGATTCATATGTAAAGCAATGCTCTGAAACCATTGCACAGCCAACAGCTGGATCGCGGTGATCAGCATACACTTGAAGAAAAATCCTCAAGGGCAAGTACAGTGTACTTGCCCTTGAGGATTTTTCTGTACTGTACAGGTAATACCTGAATATGTAGCCATTTTGTAACGAATTCCAATGCCGCAGATCACTGCGTACGTGTGGTGGCCGCGTGGTGCTCATCTACTGTTAGTATGATCAAACTCATTTTAATAATGTTGCAGCCAGAATGCAGATTTCGCGTGCCAGGTGCGAGCACAGCAAAACCCTCTGCCACAAATTTATCATTTAGGTAGCTGCGTTCTATCAGTGCGATATTGCCATACATATATGCTGGGCATTTTTATGGTGTAGTTTACTCATTCCTATATTAACAAACTGTCCCGCAATTGTGTGTCCAGGAATTGTGGCAGCACGGATACTTTCGACAAATCACACCTCAATGTTTCAATTTCAGCAAATCTGCTTTTTTAAGTACTACATGTATTATTAATAATACAAGTAGTAGTGAACAGAATGTTAAATAGCTTTAATATCACTTCGAAGCACTAATGCTGGTGATGATAGCGTTACAGCTGAGGATGCTCCTCTTCAAGAGGTGGGATTGTTTAACGACGAAGATGAGGAGGACACCCAAAGGACGAAGCGCGCTCGGCTTCGTCGTGGCGATGAGACGTCGGACTGGCATCCCTTTCCGCTTCCGGAAGCTCCGGAGAGACATCCAACTACGAGCCATCGCAACCACTATAATCCGGATGCTCCTGGGATTATGCGAACTCGACTGGAATTACACGCTTGCTTGACGGCGAAGGGAAATCTCCGCACCGCTGCTATCTTGTTCAGTGGAAGGGTCGTCCGCTGCAGATGAGCTGGGTCTGGATGGAGTTGCTGGACAAGAAA
>NW_003307341.1:0-6190 GCF_000142945.1 Phytophthora infestans T30-4
TCGAAGTAGACGCTGTCCTTGTCCAGGACCAATGTTCACTCCTGTTACGGCGATCGCCCGAGGCCAAATCCAACCCCCAACACGACTACAGGTCACTTGCTCTCCACAGTGCAAATTGGGGTCTTTATTTATCGAGTTAGTCCCTAGGGTCGAAGTATACACGAAACTTGTCCGGACCTATGCTCATCTCCGCTACGAATGTTCTGCGAGGCCAAATCCAATCCCCGTCGAAACGCTATACGTAGTTGATCTCCACTTGATAATCCCGTTACGATTCCGTGCCCACTTGTTCTCTAGTTCGTGATCTTGATTACTCCATAGTGAGACCTGATGCTTGGCGGGCGAAGTAGACACTGTCCTTGTCCAGGACCAATGTTCACTCCTGTTACGGCGATCGCCCGAGGCCAAATCCAACCCCCAACACGACTACAGGTCACTTGCTCTCCACAGTGCAAATTGGGGTATTTACTTATCGAGTTAGTACCTAGGGTCGAAGTATACACGAAACTTGTCCGGACCAATGCTCATCTCCGCTACGAATGTTCTGCGAGGCCAAATCCAATCCCCGTCGAAACGCTATACGTAGTTGATCTCCACTTGATAATCCCGTTACGATTCCGTGCCCACTTGTTCTCTAGTTCGTGATCTTGATTACTACCTGATGCTTGGCGGGCGAAGTAGACGCTGTCCTTGCCCAGGACCAATGTTCACTCCTGTTACGGCGATCGCCCGAGGCCAAATCCAACCCCCAACACGACTACAGGTCACTTGCTCTCCACAGTGCAAATTGGGGTCTTTATTTATCGAGTTAGTCCCTAGGGTCGAAGTATACACGAAACTTGTCCGGACCAATGCTCATCTCCGCTACGAATGTTCTGCGAGGCCAGATCCAATCCCCGTCGAAACGCTATACGTAGTTGATCTCCACTTGATAATCCCGTTACGATTCCGTGCCCACTTGTTCTCTAGTTCGTGATCTTGATTACTCCATAGTGAGACCTGATGCCTGGCGGGCGAAGTAGACGCTGTCCTTGTCCAGGACCAATGTTCACTCCTGTTACGGCGATCGCCCGAGGCCAAATCCAACCCCCGAGACGACTACAGGTCACTTGCTCTCCACAGTGCAAATTGGGGTCTGTATTGATACTAAAGCCTATACCTGCCTGGATTTCTACCTTCTTTGTCTTTCCCTCGTTAAATCCCTTACCAGGCTCGGCTGCATGTCCCTTCTTCCCTTGACCCATCATCCCAGCTGTATTATCTTCAGATCTACCGGATCCATGGCGTAATCATTATGGTCACCCTATTATGGGTACACTCATCCGGATCCAGGTCGCTTGGATCCACTTCACTGTAAGTGTACACTCGTCGTGGATCTGAGCTCTCCAATCATCCAACCTCATCTCGCAACCGTCTGTGATCTCCATTGTCCCACGAAAGTTCGAGATCCACTGCATCCATCATCCCTATACCCTGGATCCAGGTCCCTCAAGGCGGGATCCTCCCTCCATGGATCCGAACTCGGAAGTATGGGATCCGGGGTACCTCGCGGTGGATCTTGACTCCTCATTAGCCGTGGCTACTAGATCCACCTTCAGAGAGCACCGACCATCCTTCCTTCATAGGATCCACACCCGATCCACTCTTGTATAGTATATCCCATATCCATTTAAGTGAATCCAGGTAAGGGTGGATCCGAGGTAAGTCTTGGTGGATCTTGCCTTCTCGTACATCGCTCATACCAGATCCATCGTCATTTCATACGGGGTGCTGCTCGTCATGGCTAATCCACCACCGGCAACTTGCATCCGTGCCACCAACCCAAATCCTCTCTAATCACTTGAAATTGTCACTGATTCGGGATAGTGACCTCGCGTCAGGCCCATTCTCTTATTTCTGAGAAAGCACTTCACCACACAGGCACGGGTCACAGGCCGAAACTTGAAAACCGATAGAGCATACGAACTCGTCGAAGGTCTCGTTCCACACGTGCGAAGCTTGTTTTAGACCGTAAATGGCCTTCACCAATTCCAGGCAGTCGAAGTCACCGTCGAGCTCGACACCTTCGGGAACCACGCAAAACACGATCTCCCTCATCACGCCGTACAGGAATGCCGTCACCACGTCTAGTTGGTCTAGCGGCCAGCCAAAGTACTTAGCCAAAGCGATCACCGTGCGCAACGTCACGTACTTGACAACCGGCGAGAACGTCTCAGTGTAGTCGATGCCGTACTTTTGCTTAAAGCCCTTGGCCACGAGGCGTGCCTTGTACTTCTCGATCGATCCGTCTGCTTTGCGCTTGATCTTGAACACCCACTTGGTACCAATGGCGCGTTGTCCGTTCGGCAACTTAGCAGCACGGAACACTCCTCGAAGTCGCATCGACTTGAGCTGAGCACGAATTGCTTTGCGCCAGTGCACTTGATCGGGGCCGTTCACCGCTTGTTGGAAAGGCGCCGGCTCCGATAAGTCCACCGCAGCTTCGACTGCGTTGGCACTTGCACGCCAAAACACGGGGGGAGTCGATTCTTCATCTTGATCTCCAGCTTTTTCTTCTTCGTTTACGTCTGCTCGACGTGAAGACGAATTGGTCGGCGCACTTGCTTCTTCAAGTCCGGGTCGATGACGCGTAGCTCGCGGTCTTGTGGCAGATTCATCTTCGTCACTTGGGCGGCTCTTGCGTTTCCCCGCCTGCCTGTGCTCCGTCTGACGCGAGCCGTCATTGTCGATGTCGAGAGATTCGAAGTCCAGGTCGTCGACGTCTTCATCGGAAATTGGCTCTGAAAGTCCAAAGGTCGATTCATCGAAGTTGACATCGCGACTGATAACCACCTGCCCCGCCTCGATGTCATAAAGTCGATACGCCTTGGATACTTCTTCGTAGCCCAGGAACAATTCGGCGCGAGCCTTCGGATCCCACTTGAGCCGTTTCTCCTTCGGAGCTAAGATGAAAGCTCGACAGCCGAAGACGCGCATGTGTTTCACACTCGGCGCGGACTTGTACACAATCTCGAACGGAGTCTTGCACTCGATCTTTGGTGACGGCAGGCGGTTCTTCACGTAGATGGCCGTCATCGCCGCTTCACCCCAGAAACATTTGTCCAGCTTGGCATGATGCAGCATGCTGCGGCCGATCGTGACGATGGTGCGGATGGCCCGCTCTGCCGTGCCGTTAGTCTGGTGCGCGTACGGAACCGTGGTTTGTTGCTCGATGCCCTCGTCTTCGTAGAAATCTTTAAGCGAGTTAGTCGCAAACTCCCGAGCTCCGTCGTGTCGCACGAGCTTGACCTTCTTGCCAAACTGTTTCTGCACCTTCGTGATGTACGTCTTGATGCAGTCTTCGCTTTCTGATTTGGCACGCAGGCAGAAGCCCTTCATGCATCCGCTGGCTTCGTCCACGATCAGTAGCAAATATTTGCTGCCACCAAGCGAGGACTTCTCCATGGGTCCGCAAATGTCGAAGTGAAGCAACTCGAAAGTGTCGTAGCGACGCTTGTCACGGTTGGTAGGGAATGGTTTTTGGACCATCTTGCCTTGCTGGCAGCCGCGACACAGACTTGGTCCGCTAGGCTTGGAAGGTGCTTTCGCGTCCTTGATCATCTTGTTGTCGACCATCTTGCGAAGCACCTCGACTGGAGCGTGACCCATACGCGCATGTAGGTCGACCGTCCTTCCAGTTGTCGCCGCATTTGCTGATCGAAGAGGCGTGCGAAGCCCAGTAGAGTCCATCTACGAGATCCGCCGATGCCACCACTTGATTCGAGTCCTTGCGTGAGATGTGCATCTCGGTGCCATCGAACACCACCTGGAACTTTCCGTTCTTGTTGATCTGCGGTACTGAAAGCAGATTCTTGCTCATGTTAGGCACATAGAGCGCGTTCTTGATCTCGATCTCGCGCTCGGCGCCGTTGGGCAGGACCACTCTCTCCACGATGGTTCCCACACCCTTGATAGCCGCCTTGTTCCCGTCGGCCACCGAAAGTTCGCCTTCATTGCGCTCGATCAGACTGGCGAACTTGGACTTGTCGTTACAGATGTGGTGCGTGGCACCACTGTCGACCGCCCACATTCCAGACACATTCTTGTTCGTCGAAACTCCACATTCCAGGGAGACCGCGAACGCTACTCGATCGTAGTCGTCGTCGCCGTCGTTTCGCCACTGGATGTTGTTAACTCCGCCTCCACGGCCGTTGCCGCCGCGTCGAGCACCTCGACCCTCATCCTTCTGCTTGGTCCAGCACTTGTCAATTATGTGCCCCAATTTCCCGCAGTACGTGCCTTGGCGAGACTCTCGGTCGGTGTTGAACGCCTTGGCCGCGTTTTCAGTCTTCACCGTCGCCGGCTTCTCACCTTGTCGCTTGATGTGCTCGTTTGTGAGCACTTTCACAACGTCTTGCGACCGCAGCTCTGCGTTGCTCATCTCCAGATTGAGCACGACGTTCTCGTAGCTCTTGGGGAGATTTCTCAGTAAGCAAATCGCCACGTCCTCGTCCTCCATCTTGGCGCCAATGCTGGTGAGCTTGGCGCTGATGTTGAGGACCTCATTGCAATGATGCAAGACATTGCCGCCTTCCGACATCTCCATGCTGAAGAGTTGGCGCTACAGGTAGATGCGACCAGCCTTCTGCGACCCACCATACAGCGTCTTCAAGCGCGTCCACGCGCCCCACGCTTCCTCGCAGTCATCGACCACGTGATGGTAGTCCGCGTTCATGTGGAGCAACATCAATCCGAACGCAATGTTGCTCGCCTTGACGTAGTCGTCCTTGGTCCGGATGCCCGTGAAGCTCGGCGTCGTTTCCCGGTTCACTACGTGCCATACCGACCTGGTCAGAAACACGCCACGCATGTAGCGGTTCCACGTCGCGTAGTTGTCACCGTTGAACTTGTCGATGGTGACCTTGGTCGAGGCGTCATGGGCAGAGGACATAGTGCTTGAGCGCATAACCTGCTAACGGTGTAGAGGTGTTGGAACGAAGCTTGGGGCTGAACGGAGTGACTTCTGCACTTGGTGCGGGGACCGGCGTGAAGGCACTTGAGCGGAAAAAGGAAGACTCAAAAGCGATTGATTTATCGGGGCTTTCACTGTCCTCACTACCTAGCTCATCCAATCATTCTATTCATCCAATCATTCTGTACTCGTCCAATCATTCTGTACTCGTCCAATCATTCTGTACTCGTCCAATCATGGGTGGCATAAACAACGTACCATAATCACAGCGGGATCGTATTGGACCGGTTCAGGTTGACCGGTTAATGGGTACAGCTGGTACACAGTACCAAGACCAGCAACCCTCAATAGATCCCAAGGACGAACACACACTTGCCGATGTCAGTCATTTCGAAGCGTGTCTTGAGGTCGCCTTTCGTGCGTGAGATCAGCTCGGGTGAGCTTCCGGTGATCAGGACATCGTTGACGTAGACCAGTATGAGCACACAGTGGCCATCAACAATTTTGATGCACAGGCACGGGTCACAGGCCGAAACTTGAAAGCCGATAGAGCATACGAACTCGTCGAAGGTCTCGTTCCACACGCGCGAAGCTTGTTTTAGACCGTAAATGGCCTTCACCAATTCCAGGCAGTCGAAGTCACCGTCGAGCTCGACACCTTCGGGAACCACGCAAAACACGATCTCCCTCATCACGCCGTACAGGAATGCCGTCACCACGTCTAGTTGGTCTAGCGGCCAGCCAAAGTACTTGGCCAAAGCGATCACTATGCGCAACGTCACGTGTGGTGTAGTGATTTCTCCGTAGTTGCGGATTATCACCCGTCGCAAAGACGAAGATGTTCAAGCAACGAACCCTCGGTCAGGTGATGTACGGAGACGCCAAGGTGCAAGGGACTCCACGGCGTCACTCCCGAGCTTTCAACGAGTATTGGATACGGTCATATGTCACTGAATCCAGGCTGTCCTTATTATTAATAATGGACTGGCCGGATTTGCATTCAGCGGACCCCCTACGGTACGAACCCTCAGTGGCGGTTGGGATGAGTTCGCGGAAGTCTCAGCGACCTTTGGAAAACACGTTCACCGTCTGGGACAGGGTGCGGACCGTTAAAGATGCTCATGCGACGGTGCAGACGACGCTTGGTATGCAAGAAGATCCATAACGGATCATTGTTCACTTGATATTTGTATACTTGATTAGGACTTCTTATTAGGAATAGACCCGAAAGAATAAGCT
>NW_003307342.1:0-6223 GCF_000142945.1 Phytophthora infestans T30-4
GATCCAGGGTATAAGGATGATGGATGCAGTGGATCTCGAACTTTCGTGGGACCAAGGAGATCACAGAAGGTTGCAAGATGATGTTGAATGATTGGAGAGCTCGGATCCACGGCGAATGTACCATTACAGCGAGGTGGATCCAAGCGACCTAGATCCGGATGAGTGTACCCATAACAGGGTGACCATGATGATTACGTCATGGATCCGGTGGATCTGAAGATAATACAGCTGGGATGATGGGTCAAGGGAAGAAGGGACATGCAGCCGAGCCTGGTAAGGGATTTAGCAGATGAAAGACATAGAAGGTAGAAATCCAGGCAGGTAAAGCCTTAAATATCAATACAGACTCCAATTTGCACAGTGACACGCAAGTGCCTTCCTGCCCTCAAGAACCGGAGCTACATTGGCCGTACGAGCTCGGAGAAGGTTGGGAATTGCGAATCTAGTGTTGGTAGTGATAACTGGATAATACATTGGCCAAATCCTACAGCCTAGTGAGCTTTTCCTTTACTTGTGCAGACCCGACAGGTTAACCGAATTTACTACTTGGTCGGTTACACCCTAGAGGCTCTCAACTTTCAAGATCCCGTCACAGGAGGCGGCAAGTACGACGCAAAGGAACTACAAAGGCAAGGGAACACACCCGTAAGGCAACCCTACGGCCAGATCCACGATCTAGGCCCCGGATCCATAAGCTCGAATATTCGCTTAGGATTCGGAACAATCCACGGACGCAGAGTGAAGATTTTCCACTGCTGCTCCACCCCATCCCCACGTCTCGCCAAGACACTCAAGCTTCACCACTTGAACTCTTCGGAAGTTACCGAGAGAGCAAGATCCCGCCCTACCGACGGGTACACAAGGTGAGGAAAGTTCAGCAGAACACGGATCATCGGGGGACCCCCTCCGTTAGTCGGTGTCTGGGCGCAGTTGGTAAGTTGGATCTGGCAATCTCGCAGATTTGGCTGATCCCGCTACACCACAATACTAAGTTATTTATCCAAAGGACACTTACAGCCCAAGACCAGGGCTCAAAGTTAATATCTTAACTTTATGCTTCAAAACCAGAAGTCTTTTATTTACTATTATTGCGGCCAAGCCGCCTAGGGGTAAATGTATCTCTTTAACTATCTAGCATTGTTAAACCTAATCAAATGCATAACGTGTGGCTTTCGGCCAACGTACTGAGAGACCTTGTTAACTCTCCAACTTATGTACTGAGCGTTTGTTAACTCTCCGGGTACTTCGTACCCCTGTGTGTTCCACACCATGTAACCCAGTTACACTCTCCCCCACTAAGATGAGAACATTCCGTTTTCGAAACTGTCCTCAGCGAGGTCACGTCTTGTTAAGACGGCGGAGGTTACTACACCTCACACCAGCGTTGTACAGCTCCGTGAGCTCACAAACGCCTACGCATCGTTGATGCCCAACTTCTCGTCGTCGGCCCACGGCCCAATGCTCCAAGCGCAGCGCGCATCTTGCTCTCAAGCGGTCTCAGACCTACGCTCGCGCTCCGCGCCTACTCCAAGAGCTGCAAACCGCTTAGAGCAATGCTCTTGACTCATTCGAGTCGTCGACAACAGCTCAGCGGTTGAACACTCGCTTCACAAGCGATAGGTCGGTGGTTCGAACCCACTAGGGCACAGCCCTCTCGTTTCATGAACGATTGTTCACGCTTGGACAAGCTTAAGGACAACACCCTTTTAGCTCAATGGTTGAGCGTTGGCTTTGAGAGCCACAGGTCGGTGGTTCGAGCCCACCAGGGCACAGCCCTGTCGCTCCATGAACGATTGTCCACGCTTGGACAAGCTTAAGAGCAATCCGCTTTTAGCTCAGTGGTCGAGCGTTGGCTTAGGAAGCCACAGGTCGGAGGTTCGAACCCACCAAACACAGCCCTCTCGTTCCATGACCTGTTGTCCTTGAATGGACAAGCTTAAGGGCAACGCCCTTTCAGCTCAGTGGTCGAGCGCTGGCTTTGGAAGCCACAGGTCGGTGGTTTAAATCCACCCGGGCACAGCCCTCTCATACCATGAATAGTCCGTTCTCGGACTGACGTACGGGCATCGCCCTTATAGCTCAATGGTAGAGCTCCGGCCTGTCAAGCCAAAGGCCAGTGGTTCGATCCCCGTCCGGGACACCACTTTCGCTGTTACAGCGCATCCACATTTGGATCATGCTCATCGAGCAAGTTGTTTCAAAACAACTATGCGTCTATCTAGACGCTTGTGCCTGAACCTTGTTCAGCACAACACGAAGCACCTGCTTCCTTCGGGACCATGTCCCTATCATCACGAGATCTCTCCACCTCCTGCTTCCGCTGCGAGCACCGCTCATACGGCTGCGGCCACTGGTCAGAGCCTGAGCTCGACTACTGATCTAATAGCTCCCCACTCTAGTGGAGGCGCCCAGCGCCTGGCGACGCTGTCGCACGCCATGGTGGCGCTTCGGCACATGATGTGCCCGGTCGTAAGCGTCAACGACGTCAGGGCAATCTTGCCGGAGGATAACCTCAAACTCCCATGAGTTCTGTGAGTGAGGGTAACCCCTCCACTTCACTAAGTACTGGGTACGACCCTGGCGTCTACGCCACGCCACAAGGCGTTCCACGTGAAAGTGGAGCTCACCATGCTCATCGAGCAGAGCAGGAGGAGGCCTTGCCTCAGCTGGGCTCTCGCGGGGAGAGTCAGCACTTGCCGGAACGGCGTCTGCGTCCATACGACGCCGGCGTCCACGACGCGAACGTTCACCGCCCATCGGTCGATCTCGAAGAGATGATCCACCTTGTGGATAGGTTAGAGCCACCACTGTTGACTCACAACCAGGTCTCGGACCTTGAGCGTCCAGCTGCTCGGCTGAACGTTCAGCTTGCCTTGCTCCTGCATCTCGAGCACTTCGCTCCGCGACCTGTGGCTCTGCCACATGCTGTTGATCAGCCATCTGTGGATCCACCACTTGCTGTCGTTCAGCCTCCCGTGGCTCTACCACCTGCTGCCCTGCAGCTGTCCGTGGCCCAGCCACCGTTGGTGCCAACGCCTCCGCGCTCACCTGAGCAGGGTCTTGGTATGGCTTAAGCAAGCCGACATAGAAGACCGGATGCGTGCGCATCTTCTTCGGAAGGTTGAGCGTATACGCTAGGCCCTTCCTGGCCACGACCTTGAACGGTCCTATGAACCGAGGTCTTAACTTCGTCTTGAAGACTGCAGACACTGCATGAGTAGGTAGGTTTTTAGCGTTTAATAAAACTTGGTCACCGACCTCAAACCTCTCAACATTGCTTCTGCCCTTGGCATCTGCATGTTCCTTTTGCGTGTCTTGGCTTTCAGCCATAGCGTCGCGTACTTGACGCATTACGCTCAGTCTCAAAGAGACAAAGTCATCGACTTGCTTGCGAACCGCAACAGGGCTGACATCAGCTAGCCGCTCGGCTATCCCTCCCCCACCAAGCCCTGATCCACTGCGTGGCGGCGTCAGTGGGACGCGAGGGTTAACCAAGCCGTTCACATAGAACGGAGTGTAGCCTGTCGAGGCATGCACTGCATTATTTAATGCGAGCTCAACGAGTGGGAGCATCTGGCTCCAGCGTTTTGGCGCCTCAGCGCATACGCTTCGGAGGATATCCTCCACAACGCGATTCACGCGTTCGGTTTGACCATCGGTCTGCGGATGGTCCGCTGTGGACATGTCCAAACGAGTGCCGAGCACTCTGAAGAGGGACGTCCAGAACTTCGCGGTGAAGCGCGGGTCTCGATCCGAAACAATTGCCTCAGGCAAGCCATGTTGGCGAAAGACTCGGTCTAAAAACAGCAAAGCTGTTCCCTCACCATCAATGGTGTCCGGGACCGCCGCTAAGTGAGCCATCTTGCTCAATCGGTCTACAAAGACCACAATACCCGTGTTTCCCGCCTTATCCTTGGGAAGGCCAAACACAAAGTCCATACTCATAAACTGCCAACATCCCTTGGGGACAGGCAAACTCGCCAATGGCGCTGCCGTGCTCGGCGCGGACTTTGTCCGTTGACACGTCTCACACGTGCGTACATAGGTGCCGACCCACTTATGTGGTGAAGTGCTTTTTCAGAAATAAGAGAATGGGCCTGAGGCGGGGTCACTATCCCGAATCAGTGACAATTTCAAGTGATTAGAGAGGATTTGGGTTGGCTGGCACGGATGCAAGTTGCCTGTGGTGGAATAGCCATGGCGAGCAGCACCCCGTATGGAATGACGATGGATCTAATATGAGCGATGTACAGGAAGACAAGATCCACCAAGACTTATCTCGGATCCACCCTTACCTGGATTCACTTAGATGGATATGGGATATACTATATATAAGAGTGGATCGAGTGTGGATCCTATGAAGGAAGGATGGTAGGTGCCCTCTGAAGGGGGATCTAGTAGCCACGGCTAATGAAGAGTCAAGTTCCACCGCGAGGTACCCCGGATCCCATACTTCCAAGTTCGGATCCATGGAGGAAGGATCCCGCCTTGAGGGACCTGGATCCAGGGTATAAGGATGATGGATGCAGTGGATCTCGAACTTTCGTGGGACCAAGGAGATCACAGAAGGTTGCAAGATGATGTTGAATGATTGGAGAGCTCGGATCCACGGCGAATGTACCATTACAGCGAGGTGGATCCAAGCGACCTAGATCCGGATGAGTGTACCCATAACAGGGTGACCATGATGATTACGTCATGGATCCGGTGGATCTGAAGATAATACAGCTGGGATGATGGGTCAAGGGAAGAAGGGACATGCAGCCGAGCCTGGTAAGGGATTTAGCAGATGAAAGACATAGAAGGTAGAAATCCAGGCAGGTATAGGCTTAAGAATCAATACAGTCATCAATTTGCACAGTAACACGCAAGTGCCTTCCTGCCCTCAAGAATCGGAGCTACATTGGCTGTACGAGCTCCGAGAAGGTTGGGAATTGCGAATCTAGTGTTAATAGTGATAACTGGATAATACATAGGCCAGATCCTACAACCTAGTGAGCTTTTCCTTTACTCGTGCAGATCCGACAGGTTAACCGAATTTACTACTTGGTCGGTTACACCCTAGAGGCTCTCAACTTTCAAGATCCCGTCACAGGAGGCGGCAAGTACGACGCAAAGGAACTACAAAGGCAAGGGAACACACCCGCAAGGCAACCCTACGGCCAGATCCACGATCTAGGCCCCGGATCCATAAGCTCGAATATTCGCTTAGGGTTCGGAACCATCCACGGACGCAGAGTGAAGATTTTCCACTGCTGCTCCACCCCATCCCCACGTCTCGCCAAGACGCTCAAGCTTCACCACTTGAACTCTTCGGAAGTTACCGAGAGAGCAAGATCCCGCCCTACCGACGGGTACACAAGGTGAGGAAAGTTCAGCAGAACACGGATCATCGGGGGACCCCCTCCGTTAGTCGGTGTCTGGGTGCAGTTGGTAAGCTGGATCCGGCAATCTCGCAGATTTTGCTGATCCCGCTACACCACAATGGTGCGCGTGCCCGGATCTTTTGGTGACTCGGGATTTCACCGTGAGTCCCAAGAAGATGCTCAAGTGAAGATTGAGCCAGGGGAAGAGGCGTTGTCGGAGGTCGGATCGACGAAGACGCTGCTGAATGAAACAAGATCCGCGGATCGATGGAGTTTTGGGAGGAACTCTGTCGACGGAAGAGAGGTGGATCCGGATCTAGAAGAGAAACCTCTCTATCCTCCCCAGCTGAATGAAACAAGATCCGCGGATCGATGGAGTTTTGGGAGGAACTCTGTCGACGGAAGAGAGGTGGATCCGGATCCGGATCTAGAAGAAAAACCTCTCTATCCTCCCCAGGTCCCCTCGGGGACCCCTGCGGATCTTGCCGCAAGTCAATATCCGCTAACAAAACAAGGGAAAGTGAAGGCGAAACGGTACGCATTTGCAGATTCACCGGTTAAGCCAACATCGTACCTAAACCCAAGCCCGCTAGTCGAAGAAACGAGAAAGAAGACGAAGATGAGTAAGACTACGCGGAAGAAGATGCAAGCTCCAGAGTCGGAAGAAGACCAAGCTGGATCCAGGTCAAGCTGGTCCGACAAGGATCTCGAGTTTGTGTATCGCCACCAAGCTTTACGCGACTTCCTGCATCAAGATCCTGTCATGCAGATCCTAAATCCACGACAGATCGAAGATGCAAGGGAACCGGTGAGAGCACCAACGAAAACGGCGAACAAGTTGGTGGCAGTCAAGGATC
>NW_003307343.1:0-6258 GCF_000142945.1 Phytophthora infestans T30-4
TTCACCCTAAGTGTACCCCTAGTTACATGAAGTGTGACACCTCACACCTCAGAAGTATGACACGTCATACTTCGGGATATGTGGTACAAGGTACCAAGGTCGCCCAAAGCCAGCCATTGGCTGATAACGTTGCTTTTTTATAGGTGACTTATAGTTTGTATTTAGCCCAAGCTTTATCTACCTATAATAAACTCAGCTTACATTCTACCTTAAATAGGTCACTTCGCTCCCTTTCGACAAAAGGGGACCTGTGAACTGCCGTTCACTGAGAGTGTGTATACTCTCGGAAGATAACTTCCTCTAGCGCAAGGTGCTGTGTGACCCCGTCACACTTGGTAGCACTTGTAGTCAATCCACGCCACCGCGGGTAGACTACCTGGACCTCTCCGAAGTTCGTTGCCATGGATAGGAGCGACTTCTCCCATATGAACGACTCTCAGTTCGAGTCGGTTCGGAAGATGGCAAGCATCTTCGGGATGGAGGTCCTGCAGAGCCTGGTGGTGTCAACACCGTACGAGCAGGGCCTCATCGCGCATGTGCGGGATAGCCTGCAGGCTCCGGCGGCGGAAGCCAATCCGTCTCACCCGAAGCCAATACGGCTAGAGTTTAAGCCGTATGAAGGGAAGGAAGGCGAGAACCTCACTTTTGGGTCCGAGAAGTAGAGCTCGCGATGGACGCGGCTCTGATCTCGACCGAGCAACTGCGTGTTGCTTTTGCACTCTCCAACCTTAGCGGTCGTGCTAAGAGTTGGGTGTACACTCGGAAAGCAACATCCCCTGGATGTGTCACATCCTGGGCTCAGCTGTGCGAACAGCTCCGAGCCGCGTTCCTCCCGGCGAACTACGAGTACCGCCAGCGTTCGCGCTTCCTCGCGTGTAAACAAGGAAGGCGCGAACTGCACGAGTATGTGCAAGAGATACGGGAGCTCACGGCGTCCCTAGTGGGAAACCCACTCACGAACACATCAAGATGACTGTGTTCATGCACGGCCTTCGAGTGGGCCCCGCACGCACTCAGCTGTTCCGGGTGCAGTCAAGCACCCTTAAAGAGGCGATTCAAGTGGCTCTTCAGGAGGAGTACAGCCATCGCCAGGCGCGTACGCCGGCCTCAGCGTGGCCTGGGAGTTCCTTGTCGGCTCCCGGTCGAACAAGCCCCAACGGAGCATCACCGGTTCCAACTGGGCTTGAGCAAGCTACTGCAGTGAAGCTACTTAAGTAATCACAGCATGCGTGTACGTTAACTCCATACCTCTGATAGTGACCGGAGAAGAACGATCTGACTCTTGTGACTTCTATCTTTTTCGGCACCCGAATTGGACACAGCCATCCGTCAATAGCCCCAATACAGCCTTTCATCACTTTGGAGCTGCTGAGTGCCTTAAACTCCCTTGCAGCATCACGTTGAGCGGCCTCTGTTGTAGGAAATTGTAGCTGCAAATCTGGATGCGTGGTAATCGCTTCCACTACCTCGTGAATACAGTCTTAAAATGCCATGACACTAACCCCACTTATTGAGCGAATATCATGATAAGATCCTCCACTTAGCCAGCGTAACATCATGTGTAGCTTGTTGATATTTCTTATTGGCTCAATACCAGTTCGGTTCCGTGTCTGGCGTTCGTCAACACGCAGGTACGGCTTGCGTTTGTTGGCAAGGGCCATGAAGGACGCTCTTGACATCTTGTAGCACTTCTGGAATTCTCCTTCCTCCTCTACACCTTTGTCCGTCCAAACAGAGAATAATTTTAAGCGAAGTGGACAATTTGGTTTTTGTAGTACCAATTTTAACTTTAGCAAAAGTAAGCAACAACCAAACAGAGAAAGATCTCATCCAAAGCGAGACAAGGAAAGGCGATGACTCGAATCATTCGTGAAGAGGTGGTGAGGGTGCGTTGGCACCAAAATGCGCGCGAAAGCCTCGCCTGAAGCAAACCATCGCCTGAAGCAGCTCACGTTTCAAATCACCTCTTCAGACGAATGCCCTTCCAACCACTCCTCCGCAAGCACTCCCCCGCTGAGAAGCTCCGTGTCCTAGCTGCACATCGCGCGGGACGCGCTGACTGGCTTCAGGTGGCCGCCAATAACGGCATATCGCGCGCGGTGGCATACCACACTGTATCCCCAGGACGCGTAGAAGGCATATCGCGCGCGGTGGCATACCACACTATATCCACTGGACGCGTAGAAGACCTACCGCGCGGTGGAGCTCGTGGTAGCACTGTGAAGAAGACACCAAAAGCAAAGTCCAAGCTGGAGGAATATCTTGACGACAATTGCATCTTCACCCTGGAAGCTATGCGCACGATGCTCTTTTTAGATACGAAAGTGCGGGTCTCCACCTCAACGATCAGCCGCCACTTGCTTGGCATGCCGCTCACCGTCAAACAAACACGCATAGAGCCCATGTCATGCAACAACGAGATCAACAAGACCAAGCGGCAGAAGTTCGCAAAATCGCTGAAGGACCATCAAAAGAACGGTGACTGTATAATCTATTTTGATGAGACTAACTTCAACGTTTACTGTACGCGAGGTCGAGGACGTGCACGGAGAGGTGAGCGTGCAACGCTCGTGATGCCGCCGTCCAAGGGTGCAAACCTGCAAGTCCAGTGCGCTGTAAGCTCGGCCATCGGTGTGGTTCTCTACCGCCTAGAGAGGGGAAGCATCCGAATGAAGCAGAATGCCGCTTTCATTGAGGAAATCTACCGGACGGTTAAGGCATCCTCCGTGTTTCATGACAGCTTCGCTGGAAAGAAGGTCGTTATTGTCCTGGAGAATGCCCCCGCTCACCGCCAAACCGAAGAGCGCGTCGAAGCACGTGACGACCTCGTAGTCCTACGACTCGGACCCTACTCACCGATGTGCAACCCAATTGAGGGTTGCTTCTCCGTTTTAAAAGCTCGAATCAAGGTATACCTAGCCTTGTACCGCGAAGAGATCTGCGACCGGAGTAACATGGTGGAAGAAGACGGCACCCCAATAACGATCAAGGAGCGCACTATGCGCTTCTTAGAGAATGCTGCAGAATCGAGTATGAAGTATATAACACCTACGTTAGTGACGAAGATGGAGCTTCACGCTCGCGATGCGGTGAACGCGGCCGAGGAGATGAAAGACATGGTCTACAGGAAGTAGCTCACTGAGTCGTCTCGTTTTGAATGAGATTATACTCTAATTCACTGGTAATTTTGATCCCGTAATCAGATATTTGTAATAGTCAAAAACATATTGTTCGCTTTGCTTGAAATTATTCTCTGTTTGGACGGGCAAAGATGTAGTAGGTGTACGCGAGACTTCTAGCTAAGTCGCTGGCGCTGGAGACATCGATGGCGTTTACCAGCAGGAATGACCAAGAGGGCCAGCAGCAGCAGTAGCATCCCGAGGACCGCTGTCGATATCGCCTCCGATGCCTCTAATCAATGAGCTATTGGAAGACTTGGATAAAGTACTGTGGTACTGTTCTCTAGATATGGCAAGTGGGTTTTGGATGGTGACTATGACGGATCGAGCTCGCGCAATATCCGCATTCATCACACCATTTGGACTGTTCAAATGGAGCCGGATGCCGTTTGGATTGAAGAATGCACCCCAGATCTATCAACGCCTGATCGATAATGCCCTCTACGAAATTACCCGAATACCGGAGCTCGAAGGGGATAGATCCGGGGAAGGTCATACGGAAGTGGATCCATTTGAAGCAGGAGAGCCAGGTAATCTGGGAGCTCCATCCGTGTTAGGACGCAGATCCTATATTGACGACATTCTAATCTGGGTGGAATCGTGGGATCAGCTGTGCGAGAGAGTGACATCCCTACTGGAGGCGAACGAATATTGCAGAATGTTGATCGTAAAATACGAGCGTGGCAGCGTGGTAATGTCGCGTTTGGTGGCATTGACGTTTTGCCGTGCGTAATACTTCACCCCTACCCCTAGAAATTTCCGTCCAATCAGGATACTTTATTATGTGCCATGGCATGGCACTAGGAGCGACCCTGAGACTGCATTGCCACCAAGTGTCATAGAAATGAATGAAACTGGTCACCCAGTCAGCTCTGACCAGTGTAATTTTTTTGGAATTTTCTAATTATGACCAATCATATCAGACATGTAAGATTTGCTCCGTTGGATTAGCATTAAGATGGGCCAAAGTAGTACATCTAGTTATTCTGTACTCAATATTCGTTTGTGTTGCTTGATGGCAGACTATTTAGTGCAAATGCGTTTTTAATCTGCTTTCGCCAGTAGCAATTTGTTTTTATATTTCATTGGAATCTATTAAAGCTTAAAATTGCTGTGCTGCCTAACGTTAGAAAATAAAAAGAAGAAAAATGCAGTTTGTAAGCTAGACTGTTGTTTTTATCCAATGACCAGCTTCCAACCTATACGGAACCCCTCGTCAGCTACACAATGACCTCTGCCGACTTCACTCTCCTGGATGACTCCGCTATGGACAACGACGTTTCCATCGTAGCCACAGTCGGCAGTGCTTCTCCTTCAGCCTCCCAGAACGCGCGGACTCTTTCTCTGCCGCCGATAAACGGCCATCCTCGTCGACCCGTGAGCCGAAGCCGATCTCCTTCCGAAATTACGACAAGCTACCAGCCCCTAGACTGGGAATCAGAGGATGGTGTTCGCTTCGACGGCTCCCGATTGCGTCGCACCGTCAGCGATAACGTGACCAATGCCAGTGACTTTGGTATCGTGAACAACGGATCTCGGAAAGTTTCGGGGTTACGGCCGCCTCGAAACCAAAGACACTCGAGTTCTCTTAATTACCACGGTAAGCGAGCCGGGAGTAATGAGAACCCCACCCGTAAGGTGACCACGCCCATGCCACGGCTGCTGCATGGGAAGAATATTCTTCACATGGTGGCTATTGGGTCCATCGAGTCGATCGCTAGAGACTCGAATTCCGTGGATTGGTCGACCAGTCTCGGGCCCGTGAATGAAGTTGAGGACGTGATACTGATGGACCCGCACTATGATCTTACATCAGCCAGGATGAATAAGTTATTCTCGCTGTTCAACCCTGGAGGTAAGAAGATTTAAGCTGAAGGGTAGAGTTTATCTTTTTTCTAATCTATTTTTTTTAAAGAGGATGGCATGGTGTCGTACGAAGGTTTTCGATGTGGGTTGGAGGCCATGGGTATCGCCTGTGGTGACGACGAGCAGTTCCAAGCGTTTATTTGCAAGGTAGATGATGATAAAAGCGGTGGTATTACGTACGAGGAGTTCTTGTTCGCTATCCAGGAGATCAAACTCGCCCAACTTTTCAACGAGGAATTCCTGCGCAATATGCCGCCGGAATACACTCACATGAAGCGCAGACGAGTGGGGAATGCGCGACTGGGGTCGATCGAGTACTCTCCGGACCGTATTCGCAGCGTGTACCCCATCGACCAAGTGCAGAGATTCATCTACTCTACCAAGCCAGGGTGGGCGTCAGTGCGCTGGATCAACGTGGAAGGCATCGATCCTCTACTCATGAGACGGTTATCGGTACGATATCGTCTCCACCCGTTGGCTATTGAAGACACTCTGGATGCAGACGTAGAGAGACCGAAGTACGAAGAATACGACGAACATTCGTCGCTTATCGTACAGACAGTCCACGCCCGAGACTTGGCTATGGTCAAGGACTACCAGAGCATGTACCGTGCCTCACTTTATGTGCAGGACGACGATATTTCCCCCTTCGAGAGTATGACGAAGAAGGAGCTGGAGGATCGCTTGGAGCAACTTAACATCGGATGTGTCATGACGGCACCACAGCAACTTAGTCTGTACATTATGGAGGACGTTCTGATCAGTGTTGAAGAAAGGTCCAGTACACTCTGGGCCATGCTGAAGCAGCGATTGGATACTTCGTACTCCAAGGTGCGGCAACACGGCACAGCGTTCCTGGTGTACACAGTTGTGGACATTTGTGTGGACGAGTTGACGCCGATCACGCACACTTTTGGCTCGAAGTTGCTCATGCTCGAGCGCCTGCTCAGTCTCGATCCTCGACACTTCGACGTCGGTCGACTAGCGAGTTGTACGAAGCAGATTAAGGGGCTCCAAGTGCTCTGTAAGCCCATGAGCGAGCTCATCATCCAGCTGTCGGAGTTCGACGAGTTCGAGGGAGAGACGCTGCGGTATCTGCGTGACGTGCTGGACCACGTCACCACAATCGAGGAAGACTGCGATCGCCATCTGGATCGATGTCGCAGCCTCATGGAAGATTTCCACAACACGCGAGCCGCGCAACAGAATGACG
>NW_003307344.1:0-6371 GCF_000142945.1 Phytophthora infestans T30-4
CTCAAGCTGATTGTCTGTTTTCGAAACGATTATGAATCAGAATGCTTTTCGAAGCTCTTTTTCCTCCTTCTTCAGAATATTTTATACAGTTTGATTTTGATTTTTTCTGATGGTTCTGCGAACAAAACCTTCAGCCTCCACAAAGTGATTATTTAGATGTTCGGTATTGATGTAATATCCGAGTGTGCTGGAAACGGTGAAATGAACAATGACTGAATTAAGAGCTTAGAGAAAATGCAAAGGATGCAAGTGCTTTCTGGAGCGGCAGCAACTACACGCGCGTCTTGGGCCAATTGTGGTGGATCCACGTGTCGTTACCAAATCCCTGGCAAGGCACGTGTCAACGTGCAATCGCAGAGCTGGGGGAGCGTGACAGATGTCACAATCTCCCCTACTTGGCTTGCTTCGTATCGGTGAATATCTTGACGAGTACGTTCTAATGCGAGAGCTTTCGTAGCTTGGAGATCGGTTCCCACGAGTTCTGCGAGTCGGGTAAATTAAGCCACCTGACCAGATACTGAGTATTGCCGCTGCGGATACGTCGCTTTTCTAGGCGTTCCGCCACGTAAATGCGCTCTCCTGCAGCATCGTAGACCGCCGGCGCGGCCTTGAAAATTACACGGTGCTCGAACAGAGGTGAATTATCCATAGAGCGCTTCAGCTGATCCATGTTGAATGATGGATGGCGTCGGGACATTGCATGAGGCAGCTTGAGGCGATAAGCGTTGGTACCAATGCGTGCACTGACAGGGTACGGCCCGATCCAGCGCTACAGAAGCTTGTTCACGGTTGGGTCCTTCGTCGGGGCGTAGGCAGGCTGGCCCACCTCGTTCAGATTGAGCACTTTGGCGTCGATGTAGACCAAATCACCCACTTTCGTACGTCACTTCCTTACGGGGTTTGCTGTAGTACTTGGCTTGACGGGCTTGGGCTTGTTCCAGGTGTTTTTTGGCGCTACGAAGAGGTTCCTCACGGTGTTGGACGAACTAGGCGTGGGATCCAACAACACTTCAGGCCACGCGAATGCCGTAGTCGGGCTGGGCGACCCGTTTTTTTAGATGAAAAAACGGGAACAACTTGGTAGAGGAATATTTAGCTGTAAGCATGGGACATATTTCCCCCCGTCGGAAAAACATCAGCCTAGTCATCACCATAGTGAGATACCGTGCAGCGTAGTGCAGTCTCCAGCGTTCGCACTTGTCGCTCCGACTGTCCGTCCGCTTGAGCTCGTTTGCTGACGGTCATTTTCAACTTCACTCCCATGCACTTCATGAGCGCTTGCCAAAACGTGCCGCAGAACTTGGAGTCGCGATCACTGACAATGCTGCCGGGGAGGCTGTAGTATCGGACCACTTGAAAGAAGAGGAGTCGAGCAGATTCTTCCGCTGTCACATCCTTGGTAGTTGGTAGATAACATACACGTTTACTGAGACGGTCGACCACGACTAGAACAGCGTTGAACCCTCGAGACATGGGCAGCCCCGTCACGAAATCCAAAGTAACATGTTCCCAACAGCGATTTGGGATCGGAAGTGGCTGAAGTAAACCTTAATGAGCTCTAGTGCTGCTTTTGCTGCGTACGCAGCACTCGCACGCTGGCACATACTGCTCAATGTGGAGTTGCATGCCTTCCCACACAAACCATTGTCAAACTGCAAGGTATGTATTCGTAGCGCCAAGGTGCGCTGATACAGCACTGTCATGATAATCATGAAGAACACGAAGAAGAATCGTGTCACGGACTGGAAGACGGACAGGTGCCATGTGATACGTACTATTGGGTATCAGGAGTCCACCGTCGTAAGCGTAGGCACTATCGATGTATTCTGGCTCCTGCTGGAAGCGTTGAGCCGGGTGCGCACAGATCTTATCGAGTTTGTACTCATCCATGATAAGCTGTCAAAACGCGTCACCCAGATGTGTAGAGATCACCACTGCGTTGATTGCTGCGCGTGGCCAGGGAGAGAAGCAAACATTGCCCAACACCAACATTTTTTCCAGTCCAGAAGAAAACAGGTTGTCAAAAGTCGCTGTCATCATTGGCACAGGTGGGCAAGATAACGCGTCGGCGACCACATTCAAGTTACCCGATCGATGATTCAGTGTAAACGAAAATTGACCAAAGAATTCGAGCCATCTTGTTAGTTGCAGTGCCAAGTCGGGGTGATTCAAGAACCACCGGCAGACATAGTTGTCCGTGTAGACGACAAACTGGTGACCCAGCAGATATACTCGCCACCGTCCCATGCAAAGCTTGATCGCGAACACCTCCTGCTCGTGTGTCAACCATTTCCGCTCTGAGATGTTTAGCTTCTTGCTAAAATATGTCACCGGGTGGTCTAAACCGCCGTGCAGCTGGCTGAGTACACCACCGACAGCGATTTTCGATGCATCCGTAGAGACAGAAAGCGCCTTGTTGAGATCAGGAAGCATTACAATCGGCACTTGAAGGAGCAGCGACTTGACCGCATTAAATGCTCGGGCTTGCTCGTTGCTCCATGTCCACGGGACATCATGCTTGAGTAAACCGGACAAGGGAGAAAGCATGTCGGCAAACTCAGGAATAATGCGGCGGTAATAGTCTGCGAGGCCAATGAAGCGCTGAAGATCCTTGGCTTCTGTCGCGTTGGCCACCTAGAGCTGGCTGATGTCTTGTCTGGATCCACCAACAATCCTGCAGCACTGATGACGTGCCCCAAAAAGGTGACCGAAGGTTGGACAAGATGCCATTTTTCGCGCTTGACGAAGCGTTTCTCCGCACGATGGACGTCGAATACACGACGCAAATGCTCTTCGTAAGCGTCACGAGACCCCGAAAACACGCAGATATCATCCAGGTACACAACCACAAAGGATTGAAATTCCTTGCCGCCAAACAAACTCTGCATCAGCTGAGTCCACGTGCCCGGCATACCCGCTAAGCCTATGGAAGCCACCAACCACTGATAAATTTCGTCGTTCGCACGAAAAGCAGTGTACGGCCCAACATGTCGCGATACCCGCATTTGATGATATATTCTCATGAGATCGAGGACACTGAAGATCATCGCACCCACCATTCGTCCGAACAACTCTTCAATATGAGGCAGCGGAATACGAAGCACTAGCGTTGCACTGCTCACGTATCGGTAATCGATGACCCAACGAATCACCTTGGCGACGTTGGGCACACGGATCCAGTCGATGTGCCGAGGAATTTGTCCGGCGTGAGAATCTTTTTTCGGTACGGCGAAAATATCGGACACCGACGGCGAGTATGATTTCTCTATCCACTGCTTTTTCAGCAGCGAAGAAACGAAATCATCCAGTGCGCGCTTCTCTACTAGAGAATGACGAAAAGGAGCGCGCATGCTGGGCTTGGCGTCTGGCTTCATTTGCATGTCATGCTCGATTGGTCGTTCAGAAGGGAGCCCAGAAGGCAGCTCGTCGGGCATCACGTCCTTGAAATCGTGCAGTAGGCGAGCGACAAATGTTGGAGCATCATCGAGCTTGTGCGTCTGACGTATTTCAACCCGATATATTTCCGCGTACGCACCCGCGCGCAACCCACCAACAAATTCCTTAACTTCGAGCGTATTACAGGAAAAGGGAGCGATATCTGGACGGGAATCAGCTGCATGCGTATCGGATTCGGCATCCAGGCCTCCGACATACATCAGTCCAAACTTACTTCAGGACCTTATCAAGAATGTGGTCCAAACACTTGTCGACATCAAGGTTGGCCGAGGCAACAAACTACGAGACAGGGTTTCATGACGAAGCTACGCTTTATGGCCCGTTCCTGGAGGGTCTTGCTCACTTTACACCATTCAGATGCTCGATTTGCTCGAGACTTTCGAGATGGTTTCCGAATACAGCTGATTGTGTCGGGGGAGGAATCGACTTTTATCTGGCTGGAGAGCTTTGCTGGGGAATCGAGTTGCTTACAAATGAAGAACGGCTCGGTGAATACAGCGCCCGTTTCGCTAGAGAAGGCCGATATGCGACGCTCGAAGCGAGTGATAATGTAACGGGGTACGTAGCCCTAAGTGTACCCTGGCTACATGAAGTGTGACACGTCACACTTTAGAAGTATGCCACGTCATACTTCGGGATATTTGGTACAAAGTACCAAGGTCGTTCAAAGCCAACCATTGGTTTACGAATAGGTGACTTATAGTTTGTATTAAACCCAAGCTTTATCTACCTATAAAGATACTCAGTTTACATTCTACCTTAATTAGGTCACTTCGCTCTGAGAGTATACAAACTCTCAGTGAACGGCAGCTCACAGGTCCCCTCTTTATTTAAAAGATTGACAGCTCACAGAGAGTTTGTATACTCTCGGAAGATAACTTCCTCTAGCGCAAGGTGCTGTGTGACCCCGTCACACTTGGTTGCACTCGTAGTCAATCCACGCCACCGCGGGTAGACTACCTGAACCTCTTCGAAGTTCGTTGCCATGGACAGGAACGACTTCTCCCATATGAACGACTCTCAGTTCGAGTCGGTTCGGAAGATGGCAGGCATCTTCGGGATGGGCCCTGCAAAGCCTGGTGGTGTCAACACCGGCTGAGCAGCTCGAGCGCGTCAATGCATTCGACGCGTAGGAGCAGGGCCTCATCGCGCATGTGCGGGAGAACCTGCAGGCTCCGGCGGCGGAAGCAAATCCGCCTCACCCGAAGCCAATACGGCTGAAGGTTAAGCCGTATGAAGGGAAGGAAGGCGAGAACCTTCACTTCTGGGTCCGAGAAGTAGAGCTCGCGATGGACGCGGCTTTGATCTCGACTGAGCAACTGCGTGTTGCTTTTGCAATCTCCAACCTTAGCGGTCGTGCTAAGAGTTGGGTGTACACTCGGGAAGCAACATCCCCTGGATGTTTTACATCCTGGGCTCAGCTGTGCGAACAGCTCCGAGCCGCGTTCCCCCCGGCGAGCTACGAGTACCGCCAGCGTTCGCGCTTCCTCTCGTGTAAACAAGGAGGGCGTGAACTACACGAGTACGTGCAAGAGATACGAGAGCTCATGGCGTCCCTAGTGGGTAGCCTACCCTGTCGAAAAAGTATTTCCAGCAATTCGATCCAAGCTGCCAGGTATTTTTTTCAAGTGTTATTTTTTATTGCTGTAACTCAATTATTTTTTTTTGTTCTTAGTTCGCAGAGGCTCGACCGTGGTCGTCCAGCAGGACAATGCAGGGCCTCATGTTTTAGAAGGTGATGCTCAACTAGAACATGCTGGAATGGTTGATGGATGGAAGATAAAGATGCGCTGCCAGCCGCCTCGGTCACCCGACCTAAATGTACTTGATTTGGGATACTTCTCGTCTATTCAAGCTCTACAGTATCGAAAATCTGCCTACGACTCTGACAGCCTTATTACGGCGGTTGAGGAAGCTTTCGACGAGCTCAGGTGGCAAACCCTTGACAAGTGTTTTATCACTTTGCAGAAAGTGATGGAGTCTATTATGATTAGTGGTGGGGGCAACGATTTCAAGCTTCCGCGCGTTAGTAAACATATTGGACGTAATGCGCGAATGCCAATGTCGGTTGTAGTCGACACCGATGCGGTTACGAAAGGATATAGTCAGCTGTATGCGTAAATTTGAAGTTAATTGAGCCTTTTGTTGCTCGTAATTATCATTATAATTTTTAGGCAATCACTGATTGGTCAATATAAATAGTTGGTTTACACAAATGCTCTCGACTTTCCGAATAAACCTCGCCCCAAACACATCTAATTCGCGGTGCTTCCAGTAAGCCCCTGCGTCTGAAACTGCGTCCAGCTGTTGTTAATTGCCCGGTTTAGCCGCTCTAAAAGTATGGTGTAATATCGCTAATTTTTGACTGAATTGCGACAAAAAAAAAACAATGCCTTTCCAAACGCGGCGGTTTAGATCGCAGCGTGCACGCGCATATTTACCTTTCTTACAACCTAAAAATATGTTCCTGTGTGTCGTACTTCGGGCTATGACGTGGTGTGTCATGTGTCTATCAGCTAGCTTTTGTTAAAGTTTTTTTGCCCAAAACTGAAATCATCATTTTGAAGTGGGCCGGAGAAGTGCTATGCGCATGTAGTTTAACGTACCTTCACATCCCGCCGTTACTAAGCTACCAAATCCGCCATGCCCCGCGATCCTAGGAAGCGGCTACGCCTTACCTGGGCCGAGAAGGTGGTCACTCTCTCGTACTATGTCCTACAAGGCAATTGCTGAATGGGCCGTAAACGAGTTCTGTCTCCCAATCCCTCCCGGCAAAGCCACCATGTGTTGTATTCTCAAGTCGTCAGCTACATTACTGCAGCAATCATTGGAGAAGGCTCCTCTATAAAAATAATCCAAAACAGAACCGGAAGAAAGTCGAGGAAGGCGCACGTCTCGCCGCCAGTCGGGAAGAA
>NW_003307345.1:0-6382 GCF_000142945.1 Phytophthora infestans T30-4
GGGTTCCCCCCGCCGCCCAAATTCCACCTCCCTCGTCCGCCGGAATGTAAGCCCCTGGCTTCAACTCTTCTTTAAGAAGTTGCCAAGACACCAAGGAGTCGCTCGAGAGGGCGTCTGCCGGACGAGATTACGCGCTTGAAGAATTCGTGCGTATGACTCGATTGCGGGACGAGATCCAAACGAAACTGGCAGACAGCGAGCTCCAGCGGGACAAGGCGACTACCGAGTGGGCGGATGCCGAGCGTGCGCTAACGGAGCTGGAATCCAAGCTTCGCCGCATGAGTACGTGGATCCTCTTTTAGCCCTTGCTAGTAACTCCATATTCACTTGTTATTGTCAATCTAGGTGACAAATTGAGGAAAGCAGATGCGACCACCGCGAAACTCCAGGATCAACTTTCCGCAGCCCAAACTCAGCAGCAACAGCTGATCCTGGAGCGCGATCGCGGCCTGTCGGAGCGCGATTTGGCACGTCGACGACTGGCGCTGGTGACAGCTGCCGTCTCGGACCCACTTCCTCCCTTGTCGGGGCCCTCTCAGGCTGCTAGCGTTTCTGCTCCTCTTCCGACGGTAAGTGGGGCGGATTCGTCGACTGCGAAACGCCCGCGTAGTACATCTCCCGCTCCTAGCACCGGATCCTCCCGTCCCCATAAGCAGGCCCGAGCTTCCCCGAAAGCCAAGCCCAAAACGACTCCGGTTTCTAAATCTGCTCCGCAAGCGGGATCCACTTCTGTGTCCAAGGCAGGATCTACACCCGCGCCCAAGACTTCCGTTTCTCCCTCGAAGTCAGGTGCCGGATCAAAGTCTGGATCCACCGCTAGATCCAAGTCTACCTCGGCGTCCAAGACTGGATCTACCACTACGTCCAAGTCTGGCTCCGGACCCCAGACTGGGTCTACGGCGTCCAAGACTGGACCCGTTGCTACGTCCAAAACGGGATCGACGGTGTCCAAGTCTGGATCGACGGCCAAAACGGGATCTACGGCCGTATCCAAACCGGGATCGACGTCCAAGACGGGATCCACCGCTGCTGCGTCAAAATCTGGATCCGGACCCAAGACTGGGTCTACGACGTCCAAGACTGGGTCTACGGCCGTATCCAAACCGGGATCGACGTCCAAGACGGGATCCACCGCTGGTCCTTCGGTGACGACGCCCGCCGTTCCTCAGTCCGCTTCCACCAACCCTCCGCCGGCCCGTACTGGACCGGGGAAGGGGAAAGCTAAACGCGTCATTCCTCCTGGGTGTGGACTGGGTAGTTCGGAGGACGATGAGGAATCTGACTGGTCCGACGGCTCAGGGCCTCCTAACCGATCGTCGTCAAAGCGTACGCCGTCTGCCGGCCCGTATCCCTTCACTCTAAGCGATGAGGACGATGACGACGACGACGATGACGACGAGAGTCCAGAGGATTCAGAGGAGGCTCGAACCGCTGAGGAGGCCTTGGAGGAAGACACGCGGCGGGCTCTATCCCAATCCCGATCCGAAGCCCGGCGGAGATCCCTCTCAACGCCGCCTCTACAAGTCGCTGGCACAGCCGGATCCGGAGGCGACACTGCGGGATCCGCGATCCAAGTCGACAGTGACGGCGGATCGGGTAGCGATGGTGGGAGGGGGTCGCCTCGTGGTGGCGGACTCCTTGGATCTGGCGGAGGGGGGTCGCCTGGTGGCGGGTCCCCCGGATCCGGTGGAGGGGGGGTCACCTCATGGTGGTGGATCTCCAGGATCGCCTCATGGTGGCGGATCCCCGGGATCGTCTCACGGTGGCGGATCCCCTAGATCTGTCTTGATCCCCGCTCCCCCTAACTCATCACTGCCAGGGATGCTCCCCGTGGCTCCGTTCGGTCCGGATGCCGCCTTCATTCCTGGTAGACGTGCCCCTGTGGCCTTCGCTACCAGAGACATCGAGCCTTGGTCCGCCAAGAAGTTGAACCGGGTCGCGGTCGTCTCAATGAACCTGAGTTGCCTTTTCGAGCTGAGTGGATATTCCCTCGGACGGCGGACGCCATCCCGAGGGCCGGGTACCTGGATTCGCTCGTTACCAGACCTCTCGTGGAAGAACTGACAAGTGCTGCCCCGTGGGATACGCTGGCCACCACACCGGTGGATCCGGTTAGCTTTAGGGATGATGTGCGTGGGCGACTCGGGGTATTCGTTCGTGCGTTCCGGGATTTCGTCTCCAAGCACCGGGTTGCTATATGGGAGGGCACTCACCGGTTCCCCATCTCTCGGAATCAACTGCAGGGTTCGACTTGGTTGTCTAACTTCAACAAGCAGCGTGGTAACCGACGTAGCCATGCTGGCCGAGCTTGGAAGAGAGTCCTTGTGATCCTCGTGCTGGCAATCCAGGACGGTTGGTGTGACGTGGATATTTTGTTGGATCCATCCTTCTTGCATCTTCCCCGACGCGGGGATAAGGTGGCTTGGTTTCCGGGATCCGTATCCCGTCAAGCCAACTTGGAGGATCCCAACCTCCATCGCCCAGATCCCACGAGCCTATTGGAAGCCTTGCGAGAGATCGACGAAGCCGAGCCTTGGCGTATCCAGTTTCGCGGGGACTTGAGCCAACACCCAGGACGCCAGGTCCAGCGTCTAGTGGGCAAGTTCTTCAACGTTCAGCTCAAGACTACCTGATCCTCATCACTCTTTGACGTCACGCCCCCAGTTTCAGTCTTCGTGGATTCATTTTCGTAGCCGTAACTAGCGACTGGAAACTGGGTCTAGCTAGCCCTTTGCATAAGCTATCATAATCCACACTCTCTTACTTGAATATGTCTATAACATTCCCTCGTTGGTTGAGAAATCTAGTCCGGGCCTTTCAGTGTACACCTGGATCTGGGCAGGATCCACCCTTTCAGTGTACGCCTGGATCCGGGCGGGATCCACCCTTTCAGTGTACACCTGGATCTGGGCGGGATCCACTCTTTCAGTGTACACCTGGATCTTGGCGGGATCCACCCTTTCAGCGTACACCTGGATCTGGGCGGGATCCCGGATCCGGTTGGATCTGCGCCTGGATTTCATCCGGATCTAGCGCCAATGACCCAGGATCAATTGGGTCAGTATAGTTGGGGCCCTTGAAAGCTCGTGCTTGAGATCAAACAGGACTCCTCGCACGTAAAACGTCACTCTTATGCATAAACATTCACTCCTTCCTCCTAATCCACCCTTCCCCTGCGGATCCGTCTTCTCTTTCTTTCCGATGTGACCAACTCACATCAGCGATCCTCCTCCTCCTGTCCCACACCCTTCCTGTGGGCCCTTCTTCATCCTCCCATCGACATGACCAACTCACATCCATGAGTCCCCTCACTACTCTTCTTCATGAGACTGCATCACGCCGAATCTGTTACGATTCGTACGATCCCTCAAGAAATCATAGAGTAATGCTCCACAGTTCAGATCTGCCTCGTCTACCCAACTGGGTTCGTCATATCCACGCCAATACACCAGAAATTCACGGTAAATCCGTCCGTATCTAGTTCGCTTCCCCGACCTCATATCGGTGATCTTCTCGACTTCGAACTCGTCGGCTTCGAGATCCACATTTCAACTATCTTCCGGTAGGAGGACTTCGTCGAAATCCACCCGGTCGGATTCATCCACCGAAAGACGGATCTGCGGCCGATCCGGGTATTCTTTGACCGACTTCAGCTTGGATACGTGTACTACAGGGAACAGGCGATATTCGGTACCTGCCGTATCCAGCTTTACCGCATGTTCTCCAATCTTCTCGCTCACCCGGAACGGTCCATGCCATAGATGGGCCAATTTGCGGGCGTATCCTTCTTTCACTCGATCCAAATAAAGCCACACCTGCGATCCCACTTGGATTTGATGTGGACGGGCGTCTTCGTTGTGTCGATCCGCTCGATTCTGTATCGCACTCCGCAGTCGTTCGTTCACCGGGGATCTAGCTTGCCGGTAGTATTTCTGGACTTGGTATCGCCATCGCCTTGGATCTCGGTCTCTCTTCTTGGTGCTGCATACTGGGATGGCCGCTTCCAGGGTGGATTTGGGATCCCACCCATGTACCAAGTAAAATGGGGTATCACCCCGGATCCTGTCTTGGGCGGTGTTTATCGCGAAGGGGAGTCGTTCTGCGTACTCATCCCAATCCCTCTGATCCAAATCCTGGACATACATCTTGAGTGCTCTCGTGATCGTCTGCACCATGCGCTCGGCCGACCCGTTAGCTTGGGGACGATATGCAATGGCTGCTCGCTGTCGCTGCCCCAGGATCCGGTTGAATGCTCGAAAGAAATCAGACATAAAGCCTAGCTCCCGATCATGTCTAATCATTTCGCTAGCTCCAAATCTTCGGAAAACACACTCCTCGTACGATTCAGCAATGGTTTGCGCAGTTCTAGACGCACTAGCTTTGGCTATCACGTATCCGGTAAACAGGTCCACCCAAATCAACAATTCTGTGTTTCCTTTGAACGACTTGGGCAACGAGGGGATATAATCCATGGCTATGATTTGGAAAGGGTAAGTCGCTTGGATATTCCCAGGTGACTCCCCTTCGATTGTGGGCCTGCCCTTGCCTGTCTCACAATCCACACATTCGCGACATATCGTTGCACACCCTTGAATAGTCCCCTCCAGTGGAAACATTCCCGTATCCGTTGGTAGGTCCGACCAATCCCTTGATGTCCACCTTCTAGACTAGCGTGATAGTGATGTAAGACATCCTGTTGTAAGATTTCCGGCACCACCAGTCTCATCAATCCATCCCGATCCTCGTTGACTCTCTTCGTAGGGGGACAATAGAAGAGCAAGTCATTCAGATCCACTGCATAATTGGTATCGATAATACTGTAGGATTTGGTATCCTCCCGACTAAGGTCTCGTACATCCCCCATCAGATACTTCTTTAGTCCCACGATCCACACTTCTTCGTTCTGTGCTTTGAGGATCCGCGCAATGCGGACACAAATGCTTCGTCGAGACTCTGGGGGCTGGATCCAATCCTTCATCTGGATCCAGTGACGGCCATTACCCGGACTGTCATTTTTTCGGATCCAACCACCACCACCTCGTCTAGTCGGTTCAGCGTGACGAGATCCTGATGCTCGGCCTCTGTCTCCACCTCGACACCACATTGATTCCGTAAAGCGGCACTGGCCAAGCTATCTGCACTGGCATTCCAATCTCGCTTGACATGCACCAACTCGTGATTCAACCAACCACGCAGGTGGATCATCACTTTCTGCCGTAACAGTGTTAGGGCCGGGGCCTTGCAGTCAATCTCACCTCGCACCTGTCTGATCACCAAGTTTAAATTGCCACAAATAACCAGCCTTTTTGAATCCTGTCCCTTTAGTAGATCAAAACCCAGCAGGAGCCCGTTATACTCTGCTTCATTGACGGTGAGGCCTTCCGCGTAAGTGGATCTGGCCCGTACAACCTCTATCCGGGCAGTCTCCACAGTATTGCGCTGTATGCCCCTCCTCCGCGTCGTACGCGAGCGGATCCATCGAAACTCAGGACGTACAGATCCTCATCCATCTGTACCGTCGGGATCGGGATCTGGATCCGGCGTTTGGGCTCTTTCTTAGGAGCGATCCTAGTCAGCGCTTCATCCATCGTAGCTCGAGGTGTGATGCTCGCGGCCAAGCCTCCCAGGATCTCGTCTTCCCCTTTCGAACATTTCACAATCTCCAGTGTCCAAGGCGAGAGTAAAGCTGCCCACTGTCCCAAACGTCCTTGTAACCCGGCCGACTTGAACAGCCAAACTAGCGTAGAGTGTCGAGTCAGGATCCGGATGGATCTTCCCACCAGCAGGTTGTAATTGAGATCCAACACGCGCAAGAGCGCGAGTATCTCCTTCTCCACCGCTCCGTAGTTCAGTTCATTTGGCTTTAGCGTCCGGCTGACGAAGGTGACCGGATGACAGATCCCCTCATGTTCTTGTACCAAGACTGCTAAGACTGCCCAGTCACTGGCATAAACTATAACCGTAGGTTGACGTTCCGAAACGAAATGACGGAGGATGGGTGTGGTCGCGGTCCTGTTCCTCAGCTCCACGAATGCGTGTTGAGCTCGGATCCACCGAGGTTCCACCTTTTCCGAGTTTTGATCCGTCGTCTCTATCCAGATTGGATCCTCTTCCCGTTGGATCCAGCTCCTGTTTAGGTCCTCTTCTGGCGTCGTACTACTTGGATCCCTTCGTGGGTCCGACATCTCCTGGACCAGGGCTTGTTGGATTTTGATTTGGACAGCCGAAGTGGCCATCGCAGCGAAATCTACTTCTCTCAATTCATACAGTACCACAGCAAACCGTGCGTAATCCTCGATGAACCGACTGTAGTAGTTCAAACTGCCCAAGAAAGATTGCATCGCCCGTAACGACTGCGGGAAGGACAAATCGGCTAACGAGA
>NW_003307346.1:0-6382 GCF_000142945.1 Phytophthora infestans T30-4
ATGGAGCAAGATCGCCACTCCGCCGGTGGCGCTATCCTCAATGCTCCCAGTATGATAGAGCTGGCCCCTCGCTCTGATGCTGTAGTCCCCATAAGCTGCTCCACGTTCTGGCTAAGTGGGCTGCTTCCTCTTCGGAGCTGACTTGAGTTTCCCTGGAGCATCCAGATTGACGGCCGACGTTTCACCGGCGTCTGTCGCCAAGCACCCCATCCATGCCATTCGGCTTTCCGCTGGAAATCCTCCAGGTGAGTATCCACGAAGCTGCGGACGGCTTTTACTCGAGCTGCAATCTGGACATGACTTCACATGCTTCTCCACGTCAGCGTACAAGCCGATCCAATAATAATCGGACTTAACGCGATGGAATGTTCTCACCACACCTTGATGTCCTCCTTCCAGCGAGTCGTGACAGTTCTGCAAGACCTCTTGAATCATCGTTGTCGGTACCACAAGCCGCAGCTTGGTCTCCTCTTGCCAACCGTGGTCGTACCGACGATTCAATCCAAGATAGTGAAGCACGCCGTCTTCTGATAACACGAACCGGTCAGCATACTTCCAGGCATCTCGAGCTTCCTTGTAACTCAGCTCTTGTGCTTGGCCCTGAAGCACCTTCTTGATGTTAAACCACTTCTGCTCCTCGTCTTGTGCCACCAGTATCCGTCTGCGTCGTTCCCGCTGTATCGCTACCGGGTCAACATCTTCCGCATCGGGAAATGCCGCTGGTACCGTTTTGTGAGGATGGTCTGGCAAATCTTCGCCGAATGAATCTTCGGTGGACGTCTCTCGTCGATCTTCATGCTGTACTTGAGCTTTTGAGACCTCCTCCGAGTTTTCATCTGCAAACCTGACGCGTTTCTTGGATTTCGTCTGTCGCCGAGTCATCACTGCCATATTACCATAATCACACTCTGGTGAGTTGTAATCAACCACGAAATTTTCGAAAGTTTTCCACTTTGAAGACTCGCTGCCTGACAGTACATGTGCTTGACGCTCTGCTCCTCGTGACGAAACATTTACCGAGTCTTCATCCGGCTCGTAGATCATTTCCTGGATGCGATTCAGCGACGCCAATTCCGACTTGCGAGTTTCAGACAAGATGACACGACTGACCTTTGATTCCAGCGCTTCAGTGGCTAACGAATCCGCGGCAGCGTTGTATTCTCGTACAGCGTGAGGATATTTAACTGATCGAAGCTTGGCTCGAGTTCCTTGTGAGTATTCAGCAGCGCTAGCAAAGTCTCCTTCCTGCATGCGATCCCCCTAGTGATTGTTGAATCGCGAGCCTTGAGTCACCAACGATGACTAAATTCTCGGCACCGTGCGCAATAGCAGCCTTGCCACCGTTTATCATACCTGTATACTCTGCCTCATTCACCGTGGTAGCCGAGAGGTAAGCGTTTGCAGCAATCACTACCTTCCACTCAGGAAGGCTCCACAGCACCCATGAACAACTCCCGTAGCCACCGTACTTCTCTGTCTTCGCTGATCCGTCAAAAGACATGACGAATCCGCTGTAATTACGGGAAAGCCTGGCGTACAGCAACGCGGGGTCCATTCGAATAGTCGGGGAACCCTTGTTTGGAGGCGCCACCGGCGCGAGCGAGTCTTCCAGGTCAACGCAGCTCGTGATGCTTGACTGCAGTAGCTACGCAAAGGCGACATCCTTCTCCTTCACGCGCTGCGCCTTAAGGTGCCACTGCGATAGCAGCACTGCGAACTGGACCGCGCGTCCGAAGAGAAACTTCGACTTATGCACCCACTCTAACGTCGAGAATCGTGTATAGACATGTAGCGTCTTTCCTGCCAGCTGGACGTAACAGATCTTCAACAGCAGAAGTAACGCCAAAACTTCCTTCTCAGCAGGATGGTAGTTCATCTCGGCTTCTTTAAGCACCCGACCGAGATACCGTACGGGGTGTAACTTGCCTTCATGTTCTTGCATTAGCGTAGTGCTCAACGCCCATTCATTCGCAAAGAGCATGACGTGAACTTCTTTCGACCGATCGAAGTGCCTGAGGATGGGTGAATGTGAAACACTCGTCTTCAATCTTTCGAAGGAACGACGTGCCACAGAAAGGCCACCTTCAACGACAAAGTCTTCATCCTTGAGCTGGTACAGCGCCGCACCGTAGACCGCGAAGTCTTGAATGAAGCGGCTGTAGTAATTAACCGCTCCAAGAAACGACTGCATGCCCTTCTTAATCGTTGGAAACGAAAGCTCGGTGATGGCCGCAAGCTTCTTGGGGTCAGCTCTGATACCTTCTGGCGAAATTTTATGCGACAAAAAGTCCACCTTGGTTGGCAAAAGATGCTCTTGGTGAAGCTAATGCTGATCCGACACTGTGCGAATCTTGCTAGCAATCGGTCCAGCGTCGCCAGGCAGCTGTCGAAATCCTCGCCACCGAAGCAAATGTCATCCACAAACGACCGTCGACCAAATACAGGTACCAGCGATGATTCGTCTGGCTCCCCGTTCGTAAACATGTCAGCGACGGGGCTGTTGACGAGTTGTAGTACAGGGTCGGTCTCTACCGGTGCTTCGCGGTCTGCCGCGAACTTCGTTTGAAACGAACCCTCGGCGCTTGGCCCACGACGTTCCTTGGCCTGTTCTTCAGCTAAACGCATCTTCTCCGAGTATTCAAACCAACCTCCTTTAGGTTGAACGAACCCCCAGAGTGCGTTGTCAATCATACGCTGATAGATCATCGGCGCGTTCTTTAGCCCGAAGGGCATGCGTAACCACTCGAAATGTCCGAGTGCGCAGACGAACGCCGATACTTTACGCGCTCGCAAGGTCATCATGACCGCCCAGAAGCCGCTTGCTGCATCCAGCGAGCAGAACCATAGGTAGCGCTCGAGATCTGTTAACAGGTCGTCGACTAGCGGCATTGCATATTCCATGATCGCGGTGATAGCATTCACCATCTTGTAATCAATGCAGAGCCGGGATGTCCAGCCCGTTCTTTTTCATCAGATTCACGATCGGCGATGCCCATGGACTGTCTGAAAGACGATCAGTCCTGCACGCAATAAAGCGCGCAGCAGCTCGTACAGCTTGCCGAGAAATCGCAGCGGCACGCGCCGGGCATGCTGTTTAATTGGGGCGTGCCCCTGTGTGTCGATATCGCATACCGCTCCGTAGGCTGGCGGCGGCAGTGCGTTACCACTAGCAATCAGGATGTGCTCGTGGTTCTTTAGCGTCGCGACCAGACGTTCTCGGCGTTCTGTCGACAGCTCAGGATCAGCAACATTAGGCGCAGTGTAGTCAATTGTCGTGTTAATCTCTTCGGTCAGGTCCGGCAGGAGTGCCAGCTCCTTCGCGTAGTCGTCCAAGCCAATGTTGTTAGCTGGGTGTTCGTAGAAATCATTTCTCGTATCCTCTGTTGCTTCATTTCCCTCGGTTGTTAACACTCGAGCAACCGAGATGTATGTTCCGTCCAACGCCGCTACGGATTCTTCCCTTGACTCAACATTGGCATCCGCTTTGATTTCAACAGTCGGTACTTGGTCCATCTCCTTCCCATCCTGGTTTCCCATCTCTGGGCCATCTGCCGAGTCGTCGTTCGCAATATTGAATGCGTGGGCAGCCGACATATTGGGTTCTTGACTTTTGTTCCGCTCCTCGTTCTGCCGCTGTCTTGACATTTCGGAATTCGCACCAATCTTGCAATGAATACTCGGTGCCGTACTCAACACCTTCTGCGCGATGCCTGTATCCTCTGGATCAACCACCGATGTCTCGTTCGCAGATTTGGTGACACACAAGGCCGGGACAGCTTCGTCAAAACGGGTGACTCCATTTAATCCAGTGCTGTTGCTTGTCGCTTCCGTGGTCACCCCTGACTGGGCACCACCACTCGTTGGCGTATGTACCACGTTCAACGGCCTCAGTAGTTCGTGTGTACGCACTACCGAGGCTTCGTTCGCGTTATTGCTTCCGCCATGGGTTGTCGTGTACGTGTCCAAAGGTTCTTCGGAAGGCTGACCGTCGGCCGAATCCCCGGCTGTCACCCCAGACGCCAGACAGGCTTCCACTCGTTCACGTTCTTCCAGGATCAGTGCCCAACGCTCTGCAGACGTCAGACGATCACTAGAAGCCACTAGCGAGTCTTCTAGAGGTCGTGCTAGCGCCCGACTGCGTTCTGGATAGTCTGATCGATCAACAGCCGAAGGCTGAGCTGCAAGCCATTGTTCGTAGATTTCGCATTCACGCTGAAAGAGCTCGCGGTCTCTGCAACCTTCGTAGGCCAACACTTGCCAGTCTTGGTACTTGTTGGACTCCAGACGCACATATCCGTCACCTCGTGGCAAATCCCCGTCTGGAATCCACATCGCGATCGAGTCGTGTGCTGGTAGGTACACAGTTCGGTCGGACACGTTGGTCAACCGAATGCTCTAAGGCCGTCCACGTTGAAACCTCGTCACTGACGAGATTAACTTGTTCGCTCGACGAATCCACAGTACGTGTTCCTCCAGACCGACGTGGCGCTTCGCTAGTCGATATTCTCGCCACTTGTGCGCTTGAATCTCCAAACGCTCGGGTGGCCCGGCGTTAACATGGGAGCCGTACTCTTCGCTGTCGATCATGTTCTTGGTCTTTATCAGCAGGATTTGGACTTCGTGCGGTAATTGCGCCGCGCCGTGAAACAGGTCCAACCGGATCCCAGCTGGGATCATAAAGTCGGTCCCGAGTACCACGTCGACGCCTGCACTATGCGTCATTACCCTCACGTCACTTGCAGCGACGACGAATCGGTCATCGTCCTCAGCACTCTCGCGATCCTCCACACTGAGTCCACCTTCTCCGTCTACGCTCGGGATGTCGTCAGCGGTATCGCTACCGTCGTCGCCGACTGAGACCCTGCTAGCATCTGCTTTATCATTGACCGGGGCGGCTGTCTCCTCGATGTCGGATTCACTGCTCGAGTCGAACATGTCCTCGATCGTGCTCGCCGATAGCATGATGGACGTGTTTATTTGGGATGCCGTCACCGTCTCGTCAGCTGCAATTTCTCCGTCGACCACACTTCCTCCGTCGGCCCCCGTACTGCTGTCATCACTGCTATCCACAGAGAGATGGACTCAATCACGAAGATTACCACATCACATTCACCTGCGTAGATATTAGTAGAGATACACCCGATGAAATAAAGGAAACTTGACATACCAGCGAATGACTGTCCGCTGGGCGAGGAGTACCTCCACTTGTTTGAAAGTTCTGAAGGGCGCTTAGACGTCCAGCCCGCTGCCCAAAGCTGTCGACAAAGGTGCTTGAAGTCAACGGCCCGCACAGCGTCGGCGACCGCTGTCTCTCTGGTAGTCGCGCTTGACCGGATTCTTGCCATGCTGGCTAATTCTGGAATGGCCACCAGCCACTGACCTGATCTGAGGACTCATCACATGAGAGCGATCTGCAGCACACACACACCCTTTCTTTATCCGGTCCAGATTTGGCCTCTCCCAGCTTATACTTTTTCTCGTAAATTTAAATTTGTTTTCAGTATGGTCTCCGTTTTTTCGAGCCATTTGCTGTTTAAATCTCATTCTACGTCGTAACTTACTACTTTCGCCCTTCACAAAGTCGCAAGTTACGACGTTGGTAGCGGAGGAATTAAAGGGGACAAGTCCAATGGATCGGAGTGGTAGGGCGCTATTAAGAAATTAATATTAGACAGTATGTTTAATGTCTGGAGTAATGTGTTTGGTCGAAACTGCACCATGTCTGCAACTTTTCCCAACCAGTTTGAAAATAATCCGTCCTTGTGGAGTAATTGGTACAGTCTGGGGAAGAGGAAACGTTTTACTGTTTGCATACGAGCAATTACGGTGTGAGAGCAAGCTCAGAAGTCACGCTCGTAAACATAATTCAATTGACTTGGACATAATAAGAGGTCCTGTGCGACGATACAGACAACGACGGTGAAATCCGCCCATACCATACAAATCCGCCACGAACACTTGAAGTTCAAAATAAAAGATTTGAACAATTTTTTATTTTATCCAATGATAGAGTAAATTGAATCGACTGGTTCCAACGGGTAGCATTATACATATAGTTAAAATTTCTATCTCTGGAAATGGCGCCTCAGCGCTCCTATATAATTCTAACCAAGCGCGAAGCAATCGCGACTGGTGAGGCGTTAGGAAGCTGCCAAGCCGCATCAGAGAAGCTAAATATCCCTCGCACGACTTCGCGACTGGCTAGACGATAAAGAGAACATCCAAGACTTTGCGGGTGCCCAAACCAGCAAAACCTTGACGGGCCAGGGTGCAGCGCCGTTAATACACTCTCGCACGATTTGGTAACCTTTATGAAGGATGTGCGACGGGAAGAATGGGTAAACCGTCTTCTTATTATTTTATTTTACATTGTGACCTAAAA
>NW_003307347.1:0-6401 GCF_000142945.1 Phytophthora infestans T30-4
GTATTCCATCGGCGTCGTAATTGCATTAACTAGTTTAAAGTCAATGCATAGCCGAATATCCACACCATTTTTCTTGAGCACTTTCACCACTCGAGAAGCCCAAGGGCTGCCCGAGAATGATATCAACCCAGCTCGAAGTAGCCCCTTCAACAACTCGTACAGTTTGCTCAAGTGGCGGAGAGGTATCCGCCGAGCTCTCTGCTTGATAGGTGCGTGTCCTTGAACGTTGATGTCGCACAATGCTCCGTACGCTGGAGGCGGCAGGGCATTACCACTTGAAATCATTATTCCTTCGTGCTTTTGCAGCTTTGCCACCAACCTAGCCGACTGTGCTGGGGTATGACTACTTGACTTGACGTTCGGAGCGCCATAGTCGAGTTCAGTAGGCTTCACTTCAGTGAGGTCGGGAAGGAAAGCCAGCTCGTGAGCGTAGTCCGTCAACTCCAGATCTGTCCCACTCCGCTCAAAGATATCGGTCTTACTGTCGTCAACATCATCCTCTTGCTCGTCTTCGGTCGCTGCGATAACCAAGTAGTGTTGTCTTAGGGTTTCCGTTGGGTCTCTCGGCGAGTTGCATTCATCATCTTCAGCTTGTTCTAAACTGTAGCCAATTCCGACAGGGTCGAACACCGTCGTCGCCGAGCTCGTTACTCCGATCTCAGTTCCAGTACCTCTCGAGTGTAATACCTCTGACAAATCATAGTTGTCGTCCATGTGAGGGGCCGTATCCGCTGAGTCCACTACGGTGGCCGATCTGACTTCTGCGTGTTCAAACTTGTCTCCGAGGTAGATGGTATCATCTTCATGCCGTCTAACCATGTTCGAACCGGGTTCAGCCTCCATAGTCTCCAACGCTGAGTCCGCCGTAGCTGGATCGTCGTTAGGCTTAATTCCCTCATATAGTAATACCTCCCGACTATCATAGTCCTTCGTCGCGTCGGAGTGCTGATCCGCTGAGTTGGCTGCGACGGCAGAACGAACTTCCGTGCGTGCAAACGCGTCTCCGGGATAGCTGACGGCTTGACGACATGCTGCGACCACGTCCGAATCACTCGCAGTGTTTAGATCCGCTGACGCCGAGTCCACCGCCGCCGACTGGATAATGCAGGCTTTTGGCATACCCATCGCTGAGTTCACCACGGCTGCATAACTTAACCCATCGACTCTATACTCGGCTCGTGCCTCACCTTCATTACCGTGGTTACTTGTATTCACCGTCCAGCTCAGTCCTTCACTGTTAGCCTCAACATCTCTTGAACGTAATACCTCCAGCTTTGGAATTTGCAGTCGTCACGCTAGGGCGCTGTACCGCTGAGTCTGCTGCGACGGCAGGACAGACATCCACGCGTCCACACTCGTTCCTCGCGAAGTCGGCCGTTATATAGCACGCCGGAACAGCTCCCAAGTAATTTCTTGCAGCTGGATCTTCGAGCGCCGAGTTCGCCGTCACCACATGATTAATTCCAGCCCTTATAGTGATCAGGGTGCTCATAGCTGAGTTCACCTTGCCCACAATACTTGGTCTAATGACTGCAAACTTGGCTCGGTCGTCAATAATGGGTTGGGCGTCACGGAGGACTTGTTCCGAGCGTTCTTCAGGGTTTCCTTCCGTGATAGCTGAGTCTTCAGTCGCCGACGCTTCTTCCTTGGCCCCTACTGCACTTGTTACTTCAACCACTGAGTTCGTGCTGGCGTCAGAAATGGCGCCATCGTCTTCAAACGTAGGCAGATGATAGGAGACATCTTGGTCATCGTGTAGCACCGGCGTACGATCCGTTTGGACGTCTATCAGCTTGAACGCTGAGATTATAGCCGGGTCACCCCTGGTTACCCCAGGAGTTGATATGACGTTGGCGTTATCGCGACGCCTCTGGTCTTCGTCGGCTTCTGCATCAGCTTCGATCCTCCCCCAGTGTTCGGCGCATGTTAACTCTGGTCCGTTTTCCACTGGAGGGGGTCGTTTTTCCACCGCCGTCGGAATAGGGTATTTTCGTCTTTCCACAGCTGGCGGCTGGTGTGACAACCAGTCGTCGTACATTCGTTGTTCCTTCTGCAGCAAATCTTTGTCCATCGCTGACTCAAATGCCAATATCTGCCAGTCGCGGTATTTCGCCGAGTTCACGCGGACATATATCTCATTGGCCAGTACTCCGTGTGGTTGCCATTTTATCACATAAAAGTGAGGTGGGCACCAGACTGACGTCGGTCGTACGTTCGTAATCAGGACAAGGGTTGGTCTTCCTCGGTGATTAAAAACAACCGTTGGAATCCAGCCCTTCGTCCGTCGCACCCACAAGTCACGCGTCGACTCACTGGGTTGCCGCCTGGGCAATTTGAGCTCAGCGGTCATTCGACTTTCGATTGTTAACCCGTCTGGTGGCCCACATGGGACATTTGGTACGAAATCGGTCTTTGTCGGCGCATTACTTGATCGAATGAGTGGGATCGCCATCTCATCGGGTAGCTTGACCAACGAGTTGTACAGATCCAGACGGATCCCAGCTGGGATCATGAAGTCAGTGCCGAGTATCAAATCGACTCCGGCATGATGAGGCATTATCCACACCTCAAACTCGTATGCCACTTCCCAGCCGAGTGTCGCCTTCACGACTGCTCGTGCCGTTGTCACCATTCTGTCTTTACTATTCATTGTATGTCGATTCGCTTATCTCGGCTGGCCACTCTTTTGCGACGCAATTTCTTCGCGAAGTACTCACGAATCGCCGAGACATTTGCTTCGGTGTCCAATAGGATCTTGGTCCTTCGGTCGCTCACTGCCCCCAATACGAGAGCTCTCATTCTAACTCGGCGATTAAACGTCTGTGTTGACCACCATCCCAGCCATTCTCCTGGAAGCAGCTTCATGATTCTGGTACGGTGCACAGCCTGGTCTGACTGCCGAGTTACACTTGCAATCGCTCGGTAGTTATCAGCTAACTCACCGAGCTCATGTTGAATTCCGTCGATTTCACACATCCAATTGCCACATCCGCTTCGTCCCTCGGGTCGTCCTGCTTCGCCTACGAAGGCAAACAAGAAGTTCGCCTCAACTGCAGGCTCAGCTGACTGTGGTAGCCCGGCATATTCCAACCCAGTCAGTGCTGGCGGGCCGCCGAGTTTAAATAACTCGGCGTGTAAAGGTTTTGCAGGTCTTCTGGCACTTGCGACTTGTCGACAGAATTCCTCACGAACGCAGCCAGCTTCTCGTATTGACGAAACAGCTCGCACTGGCCGACTTCATGGACTTGTCTGCAGAATTTGCGGCGTCGTCGACAGTAGTGAGCCGAGTGCCCCGTTCTTCCGCAAGCTGCACAAGGTCCACGCTGTGAGTTGTCGCGTGATCCATCACCACGGTTCGACTGTTCTCGTTGGTTGTACGGTCGCGGAGGTCGATTTGCCGAGTTCCCCCAACTCCGATTCGAGCCATTCTGGTCTTCCGCCGAGTTCTCTCGGCGATCCGGTGTATTTCCCTTATCATTGGCAACACCGGCGTCTATGTAGTCATCGTCTTCCGCTGAGTCGTAACCTCCGGACTGGTCCTCATCATCCCATTCGTCTTCGGAGTTGTACGGACTCGGCGGGTTCTGATCGAGTAGCTCCTCCCCGTCAGAGTCTGCGTCAACGAAGGTGACTCGGCGGTCGCGGCTGTCTTCTTTGCGACTACGCTTCTCATCTCGACGTCCATCTCGGCGTTCGTCTCGGCGGCTTGACTCCTTCCGCTTATCGGCTCGGCCTCGTGCAATCACGAGTCGGTCGCGTTGCTTCTTACGCTTTTCACCGAAGGATCCGACGATTGATAATCTGCTCCACCTTACTAATGTCTTCCAACTGCAAGGGGTACATAAAATCCCATCACATCGTCATCTCCACAATGCAGCAAGAAGTGCTCGACATGGTCAGCTGCGTCGGCGCCACCTTTCTCGTACTGGATCTTGGCTGTCCGAGTATACCCATAGAGCCGGATCAAGAAGTCGCAGATCGGCTCGTTGACTTTACGTCTCGCCGAGTAGTAGCGAGTGCGGGTGGATTGGTCAAACTGTGAGCAATAATAGTCCAGGAACGCCTCGCTGAGTAGTTTCCAACGTCGCTGAGTCTTCTTCGGCAGCTGCCTATACCAATTCTTCGCCGCGCGTCCCAAGCATAGCGAGAAGGGTTCGCACCAGGCACTTTAGGGCATCCTGGTGCTCTTCATCTAGTAGATGAAACGCTTGAACCACTGGAGCAGCGCGTCAGAACGGTAGCGCTTCCCTTCGAACTCGGCGATTTTGTCGAGTGATGCGTGGGTTCGGACTTCTAGGTACTGAGTCGAGTCTTCTTCTGCTCAAGTGTCGAATGTAGTCCTTCACGGTTTCTTTGCGGTTCCCTTTCACATCGAAGGGGTCATCGTCCTCTTCGTTCTCCTCGTAAGCTTCTGCTTCGTCTGCAGCGTCGTACAGTTCACGGTAGCGACCTGCATTCCGCTGTCCACGACTCGGCGCTCGCTGAGTCGGGTTGAGCTTCATCGGAGTCAGCATGTGGAAGTCTTCGAAGTATGGAGTTCCTTGCGTAGCGCGGAACACTTCACGTCTCTTCGTCTCCGGGGTCTTCGGCAAAGGAATTTTGCTTGGGTCTTCGCCGAGTGGTTCGAACTCGGCTACTCGGCTGCACACTTGCTTCGTCCCACCAGAGGCCTTCTCCAATCCAAATACCACTCTCAACTTCTTCTTCCATTGACAGAGCTCAGCTCCGGCGCGGGTCAGACTCCAGTCGGACAAGATGAGGCTGTTTGGTCGGCCGTTGCACCGATACCCCATTGCCTTCAGCAGCAACACAGTTTCTTCCACCAACTGATTGATGTTGGCTGCACGCACCGGTTGAGTTAACTCGGAGCCCAACATCGGCCACTTCGCCTGCGCCATCGCCACAGGCGCGAACATCATCATCCATTCCGATCTCGTGCTCATCTCCTCGCCGAGTCAAGCCAACACTTTATTGGCGCTCGGCGTATCGGCGTTCCTCGTCGCTTTCGGAATAAGGGGCGGACGGTCCCCTTGAGCAACGCCATGTTCTTCTTCATCTTCTTCATCGTCCGCACCTTCGTCGAGCTAGGCGGATAAGTTGCGCTCGACAGGACGTGGGGCTCCCATGCGTCCCACCTGAAGCGTCAACTCTTCCACCTCGCCAAGTAGCTCGGCGGTAGGCTTCGTTTCTCCGAGCTCAGCGGTCTCGGCCTTCTCTTCATACTCTCCTTCACTTGCATCTCCGCTCTCGCTCTCCTGGTCTTGGCCATCCTCGTCGAACTGGACGGTTCGTCCCACCTCCATCGTCATGGCGATGAGTCGTTGATCTGCTGGGTCCGACCCCGCGAGAGGCGATCCTCCAGCCGTCGCGGGGCTTCCGTCGCTCGGAGTTGCTGATCCCTTGACCATCTTCACTTTTCTCTTTCTCTTCTCTTCCACCTAACTTGGTTAGCTGGCATCTATAAAAACAAGCACACACTCCTGTTCCTGGGTCGCGGCACCAGTTGTGGTGTAGTAGAACACACTAATACCGTCAGATGTGGATTCCTTACACAAACCACAACAAATCGCCGAGCTAGGTCGGCCGTTGTATGGCCTGCGCAGAGGGTGGTCCCCTCGCGGTTCGGCCTTCCGGGACAGACGGGTGGATCGCTTCCACTCGGTTCCGACTAACCAAGTTAGAGCACTTCCGAGGCTCCGCCGAGTTTGGTTCGGCAGAGCCCGTTCACAACCCTGTGGCCTCAACCAAAGGATGGACGACGGCGCGCGAGCGCTTTTACAGGTCACTGAGCGCAGAGGCTGTTCAGCTAGAAGTGTTATGGCACCCGGGCTATCCGACGTACCGGCCACTGAGTTTGCGGAGCTTTCTTTCGCGCGTAACAAGACTTTGTCCTACCCGGACCGACCTAATCTCTTGGCGCTACCAGTCAATACCCTACAAGCTATGCCTCTCGAGTATCGACGGCAGGCATAATTCAGCCCTATGCAGGGACTTACCGGAAGAGTGTACACGTGTCTTGGACTAAAAAAATTCTGCTTTGTTATCTTCTGGGAGCCTTTTCGGCTCCCCCTATTTAATCATATGCTTCTCATACAAATATTTAGTGAAATGTAGTCGTTTCGGATCTCTACCTACCTTTCCGCTGGGTTCAGGCGACCGTTGAGCTCAGCGGCTACCCGGATAGCATCATCCGGGCAGATCGCTGAGTACTTACCGTGATCCTTTGTTCCTAAGCTCTTGATTATCAGACCGAGCCGATTCTTGATCTAAAGTAGGTTGACGTATGGTCGAATCTGGAAATCCCTACACCACACTACAGTAATCCAAGGACCAGGTCGATCGCAATACCTCCAAGGCACGAATGTCATCGACCAGAGACTATTACTGGACCACTATGAGGA
>NW_003307348.1:0-6438 GCF_000142945.1 Phytophthora infestans T30-4
GGTGTTCGGATCTGATCCAAAGCCATGCGATACATTCGGATCGCTGTGGGAGACTGCTGTTGTTCGAAGTAAATGTTGCCCATATTCACTCTCAATCGACCGCCCTGTGCGTACTGTTTGTTCTTGACGATCGGTGTATGGAACTCACATCCGGAGGCGGCGAAGAAATGGCGAACGCCATGGAGCACCGCCATGATGGAGGCGCTACGGATGGGACCGCCGGATCCAAAGCCAAACTGAAATCCATGTAAAACGAAATCCGATATGTGCTTCACCATATCAGTGAGAGTCATGCCATGAAACCAGGGAGAAAGTCCTCGTCGCGAAGTCCACCTTTTCCACTTGTTGAAGGCTCGATTGTATTGATCAAACGTGGAGTCGGCAACGGAGTGCGCGCGGAGATATGCTGCCAGATACTGGCTAGGCCTTGAATGTCCGTCTTCGGGGCCACCTGCGACCACCCATGTGTTAGCGAAGCAAACACAGCTGCAAAAGATGGGTTAGCGGGAATACGGGAGCCGGCATCGGCGCGCGTATTATCTGTTCCAGCGACGTGAGACGCTGAAAACCGAAGCCGATATGATGCTTCCCACCAGCTAAGCAGGCGGATCATCACTTGAGCCCTGGGGTTGCGTGAGGCCAGCTTGTTTTGCCATGCGACAGCGGATGAATTGTCGATACGGAAGTGCACGTGCCGCGGTCTGTTGCCGATGGGGCTGCTCGCGGACCATCGTTCTCCCCAAGCGTGCACCGCGAAGGCACACGAGAGGAGCTCGCGGAAGTTGATGTCAAAGCCGTTGGCCGCTCCCATTTTGAATTCCGCTATCAGCGATAGCTCGGATAAGGTAAATGCGTAGGTGAGCGCAGTCTTCGCCAATACGTCAAGCGCACACAGCCCGACATCCGACGCGTCCATTTCGACCACAACATCCGGGGGTGGGAGAGCGTTGAAGTATTCCAGAGATACACCGTTTAGCTGAGGGCTGTGCAGAATAAGCCACCACCATAGCAGGTCTTCTCGCATTGCGTCTGTCACGGAGACGCCCTGAAAACGATGGAGTTGTGCCTCACGGTGGCGGAGACGCTGAAGGAACGGTCGTGCGGCCCGAATGCAAGTCGCCACATGACGTAAGCTGCCCATTAATGACCGATACGCTTTTCTAGTCAACGTCGGGGAGTGGTAAGCTGAAGCGACAATCCTGCGTGCCTTTTGGATCTTGGAAACCGGTAGTGCGACCACTCCATCGACTGAGTCGAACTCCAATCCGAGAACGCGCTGGCGTGTCTTCCAATCAGTGAACTTCTCGCTGTTGATGGCGTCAGCGCCCAGAATGGCCACCATTGCGTAACGGAGGGAGCGGTCTATGTCGGAACAGGTCGTTCCTATGTCTGCAGCTACGTTAATGTGGTCATCCACCCAGTGATAATTGAAGAAACCGGCCGGAGAAGCTGCGTTGGTATGGCAGCCATGAAAGTGGGAAAATCGCTCCGCCGAAAATCTCGTAGAATCCCGGAGAGCCTGTCCATCCGAAAGGCGCGGAAAGCTCGATCACCAGGGCGTTCTCTTCCTCGATCAGCCCGGCAAACAGGTAGACGCTGTTGCTGTGGATGCTAATATTCCGGAAGGCTGTAGCGACGTCGCCCGCCATCACATAGATTGGTACATCGGGGAATTCTTGCTTTGCTTTCAGGATCTCCCGTGCTACCGCGTCGCAGTGGATGTAGTCAGGTTTGGTAATGCTGTCTTGATCGGTGCAATCGTTAATCGATGTTCCTTCAGGATATGACAGATCGTGGATCGTACGTCCGGAAACCGTGCTGTCCTCGCTTCCCTTGTCCACGACGCCGAAGGGACTAATGATTATCTCTGGCCACTGCTTCAGAAGATCCATGTCGAGGACCAGGCACCTCCCAGCATCTTGCTCTTTCCTGATATTCTTGCGCAAGATATTAATTCTGCCCCGAGCCGAGCCATGATTCACTGGGCGAACTGACTGCCGAGGTGGTGTTTCTTTTAGCTGGACTTTGACACCTTCTTGAGCAATTATCTGCATCTGCGCCAAGTGCTTATATTCTCTGCACAGTTCGCCAAGAACCGCTGGAACCAAATTCTTGTTCGGACGGTAATCCCGCTCCGTTTGTCCCCGAACCAGCTCCACGAACGCCGGTAGCAGTAAAGCTGAACGGCGCGCGAGCTCCGACAGAGAGCGTTGCAATGGCTTATTAAGCACGTATACAGGTCCATCAGCGCCTTCTTGCGTTGTAGGGAAATCAGGCGCTGGTAGCTTTATGCCGAAGCTGGCCATGGCCTTCCCGAGCGTAGCCGATTGAACTTCTCGATTCAGGTCCCGTCGCCGACGTGCATTCTCATGCATTTGGTCCGCGGTTTGACTTGAGACTACACGGCGACGTGGGGTTCTTTCGATCCGAAGTATGTTTCCTGTGCCATCTCTGTTAGCCGAGTGTAGCTTGTCTGGATTTGCTTGACTTGTACCCGAAGTCGAAGGCATGCTTGTAGATATATCAGGATTCATCGGAATTTGGACCTTGGTAGACTTCGTATTATCGCGTCGGTCGTTTCGTCGTATATTCTCGCTAGTGTACAGATCGTCTGACCTGGATTGCAGCGGGGCTGCCGTAGCTTTAGCGTCAGAGGAAGACGTTCGACTCAAAGAGTCACTAATACTAAGTTCCTTATCCAAAGGACACTTACAGCCCAAGACCAGGGCTCAAAGTTAATACCTTAACTTTTATGCTTCAAAACCAGAAGTGTTTTATTTACTATTATTGCGGGCCAAGCCGCCTAGGGGTAAATGTATCTCTTTAACTATCTAGCATAGTTAAACCTAATCAAATGCATAACGTGTGGCTTTCAGCCAACGTACTGAGAGACCTTGTTAACTCTCCAACTTATGTACTGAGAGTTTGTTAACTCTCCGGGTACTTCGTACCCCTGTGTGCTCCACAACCATGTAACCCCGTTACACTAGCAGTCTGGGAATCCTCCAGATCCCGCTCGAGGTCGTGGATCCGGGATTGGAGTTGGTGGATCTCAGATCCGGCGAGTGCCATCTCCCTAAGGAGATGGTCGTTGTCATCTCGCATAACGTCTCGTTGACGGGAGGCGCGATCCAGCCGTCCGGTCAGGTCGCGGATCTCGACCGCCAGATCAGCCAACAGGAGTCGCAGGTCCTGCGACCGAGAGGCCGCACGGTGCTCCCATCCCTGGATCTCCATAGCCTGGTCATGGACTTGGGCCCGCAAGGTCTGAAGTTGGGTAGCGTGTAGGGACGCAGCTTGGTCTTGGGCATCTTGAGCCGTCTGGAGCTCCGCCGTCAGGGTTTGCACCTGATCGGAAAGAGCCTGGGCCAGAACCCGCAGATCGGTGGGCGACATAGAAGACGGACTGACCGAAGGGGTAGTGGATGGGGCCTTGCCCGACGATTTGCCGGTACGCTTGGCGGGAGACATGTGTCGCGAAGGGGAGAAAGCGGTTGTGGATGCTGGTAATGCACGCCGTGAACGCTGTTGTGCAGCGCCGACAACGTACAGGAGGCGATTGTGGTGAAGTGCTTTTTCAGAAATAAGAGAATGGGCCTGACGCGGGGTCACTATCCCGAATCAGTGACAATTTCAAGTGATTAGAGAGGATTTGGGTTGGCTGGCACGGATGCAAGTTGCCTGTGGTGGATTAGCCATGGCGAGCAGCACCCCGTATGGAATGACGATGGATCTGATATGAGCGACGTACGAAAAGGCAAGATCCACCAATACTTACCTCGGATCCACCCTTACCTGGATTCACTAAGATGGATATGGGATATACTATACAAGAGTGGATCGAGTGTGGATCCTATGAAGAAAGGATGGTCGGTGCCCTCTGAAGGTGGATCTAGTAGCCACGGCTAATGAAGAGTCAAGATCCACCGCGAGGTACCCCGGATCCCATACTTCCGAGTTCGGATCCAAGGAGGGAGGATCCCGCCTGGAGGGACCTGGATCCAGGGTATAGGGATGATGGATACAGTGGATCTCGAACTTTCGGGGGACAATGGAGATCACAGACGGTTGCGAGATGATGTTGGATGATGGGAGAGCTCAGATCGACGACGAGTGCAAACTTACAGTGAAGTGGATCCAAGCGACCTGGATCTGGATGAGTGTACCCATAATAGGGTGACCATGATGATTACGTCATGGATCCGGTGGATCTGAAGATAATACAGCTGGGATGATGGGTCAAGGGAAGAAGGGACATGCAGCCGAGCCTGGTAAGGGATTTAGCAGATGAAAGACATAGAAGGTAGAAATCCAGGCAGGTATAGGCTTAAATATCAATACAGACTCCAATTTGCACAGTGACACGCAAGTGCCTTCCTGCCCTCAAGAACCGGAACTACATTGGCCGTACGAGCTCGGAGAAGGTTGGGAATTGCGAACCTAGTGTTAGTAGTGATAACTGGATAATACATTGGCCAGATCCTACAACCTAGTGAGCTTTTCCTATACACGTGCAGATCCAACAGGTTAACCGAATTTACTACTTGGTCGGTTATACCCTAGAGGTTCTCAACTCTCAAGATCCCGTCACAGGAGGCGGCAAGTGCAAGGCAAAGGAACTACAAAGGCAAGGGAACACACCCGCAAGGCAACCCCACGGCCAGATCCACGATCTAGACCCCGGATCCATAAGCTCGGATATTCGCTTAGGATACGGAACCATCCACGGACGCAGAGTGAAGATTTCCCACTGCTGCTCCACCCCATCCCCACGTCTCGCCAAGACGCTCAAGCTTCACCACTTGAACTCTTCGGAAGTTACCGAGAGAGCAAGATCCCGCCCTACCGACGGGTACACAAGGTGAGGAAAGTTCAGCAGAACACGGATCATCGGGGGACCCCCTCCGTTAGTCGGTGTCTGGGTGCAGTTGGTAAGCTGGATCCGGCAATCTCGCAGATTTTGCTGATCCCGCTACACCACAATGGTGCGCGTGCCCGGATCTTTTGGTGACTCGGGATTTCACCGTGAGTCCCAAGAAGATACTCAAGTGAAGATTGAGCCAGGGGAAGAGGCGTCGTCGGAGGTCGGATCGACGAAGACGCTGCTGAATGAAACAAGATCCGCGGATCGATGGAGTTTTGGGAGGAACTCTGTCGACGGAAGAGAGGTGGATCCGGATCTAGAAGAGAAACCTCTCTATCCTCCCCAGGTCCCCTCGGGGAACCCTGCGGATCTTGACGCAAGTCAAGATCCGCTAACAAACAAGGGAAAGTGAAGGCGAAACGGTATGCATTTGCAGATTCACCGGTTAAGCCAACATCGTACCTAAACCCAAGCCCACTAGTCCAAGAAACGAGAAAGAAGACGAAAACGAGTAAGACTACGCGGAAGAAGATGCAAGCTCCAGAGTCGGAAGAAGACCAAGCTGGATCCAGGTCAAGCTGGTCCGACAAGGATCTCGAGTTTGTGTATCGCCACCAAGCTTTACGCGACTTCCTGCATCAAGATCCTGTCATGCAGATCCTGAATCCACGACAGATCGAAGATCCAAGGGAACCGGTGAGAGCACCAACGAAAACGGCAAACAAGTTGGTGGCAGTCAAGGATCTATTACGTTTGCTTACGGAGTCAGGCATCGTAGCTGGTGTGCTCGACGCAGAGGATATCTTCGAGCTGGACTTGGATCTCATAGTATCCGCGACGCGGGACCTCTTTGTCAGAGTTAATTCCATCACCGGAGAAAGGTCGCGCACTATGGATCCGGTGTCGTCGCCGAGGAGCAGCCAAGCTGCGTCCTCGAACTACGAATCCGCTGCTGAGGATGAGTCAGACACGTCGTCTGAACCACGACGCATGACTTTAGGACCCTCCGGGGCATCCATGCTGGAAGCGCGGGCGAGGATCCGGGGACAGGAAGGCCCTGTGAACGTGAAGGCTCGGGATCCAGTATGCCCTACGCGTGATCTGACACAATCCAGCCAGGATCAAGCCAGATCCAGTGGGATTATCGTCAGATCGGGCTCAAGGTGATCGCCTCACGGATCTGGTCTCGCCAGTGGACCAGACGGCCACAGGCTCTTCCGACACTTCCTAGGGCACCCTGCAGCGACACTTCGAAGCTGCGATGAGTCGTTTCCTGGCCGAACAGGGTATGAGAGCGCCTGTGCCACAAGTGCAAGTGCTCCACGAACATGGAGCACGAGACGTGGCGATGGAGTCCGTGGAGGGGGACAACTCCCATGATGAGTTCGACCCAGATGATCTGGATGGCCCATCCACTTCGTCAGCAGTGGTAGCAACAGCCACAGCCGGGGCAGGTGGATCGTCCATGATCCAGAGGGTACGGATCTCAGCCATATCGGATCTGAAGGAGTTCACGGGCAAAGATCAAGATGAGGACCGAGCGAGAACATGGATCAGCAAAGTCAAGTCGGCCC
>NW_003307349.1:0-6470 GCF_000142945.1 Phytophthora infestans T30-4
AAGGAGGGAGGATCCCGCATAGAGGGACCTGGATCCAGGATACAGGGATGGTGGATGCAGTGGATCTCGAACTTCTGTGGGACAATGGAGATCACAGACAGTCGCAAGATGATGTTGGATGATTTGAGAGCTCAGATCCATGACGAGTGTACACTTACAGTGAAGTGGATCCAAGCAACCTGGATCTGGATGAGTGTACCCATAATAGGGTGACCATAATGGTTACGCCATGGATCCGGTGAATCTGAAGATAATACAGCTGGGATGATGCGTCAAGGAGAGAAAGGACATGCAGCCGAGCCTGGTAAGGGATTTAACAGGTGAAATACATAGAAGGTAGAAATCCAGGCCTAAGTATCAATACAGAACTCAATTTGCACAGTATCACGCAAGTACCTTCCTGCCCTCAAGAATAGGAACTACATTGGCCGTACGAGCTCGGAGAAGGTTCGGAATTGCAAATCTAGTGTTGGTAGTGATAACAGGATAATGCATTGGCCAGATCCAACAACCTAGTGAGCTTTTCCCTTACACGTGCAGATCCGACAGGTTAACCGAATTTACTACTTGGTCGGTTACACCCTAGTGGCTCTCAACTCTCAAGATCCCGTCACAGGAGGCGGCAAGTACGACACAAAGGAAACGCAAAGGCAAGTGAGCACACCCTCAAGGCAACCCTACGGCCAGATCCACGATCTAGGCCTTAGAATAATAAGCTCGAATATTCGTTTAGGATTCAGAATATTCCACGGACGCAGAGTGAAGGTTTTCCACTGCTGCTCCACCCCATCCCCACGTCTCGCCAAGACACTCAAGCTTCACTACTTGAACTCTTCGGAAGTTACCGAGAGAGCAAGATCCCGCCCTACCGACGGGTACACAAGGTGAGGAAAGTTCAGCAGAACACGGGTCAGTCATGTCATCTTTGACTGAAACTCGCAAGTTGGAATTGGCGTCGCTGAATCGCATCCAGGAAATGATCTACGAGCCGGATGAAGACTCGGTAGATGTTGCGTCACGAGGAGCAGAACGTCAAGTACATGTACTGTCAGGCAGAGAATCTTCAAAGTTGAAAACTTTCGAAAACCTCTTGGTTGATTACAGCTCACCAGAGTGCGATTATGGTAATATTGCAGTGATGACTAGGGGACAGACGAACGCCAAGAAACGCGTCAGATTTGCAGATGAACACTCGGAGGGGGTATCAAAAGCTCAAGAACAGCATGAAGAACGACGAGAGACGTCCAACGAAGATTCAATCGGCGAAGATTTGCCAGACCATCCTCACAATACTGTACCAGCAGCATTTCCCGATGCGGAAGATGTGGACCCGGTAGCAATACAGCGTGAACGACGCAGACGGATAATGGTGGCACAAGACGAAGAGCTGAAGTGGTCTAACATCAAGAAGGTGCTTGAAGGCCAAGCAGAGAAGCTGAGCTAAAAAGAAGCTCGAGATACGTACAAAGTACGCTGACCGATTCGTGTTATCAGAAGACAGCGTGCTTCACTATCTTGGATTGAATCGTCGGTACGACCACGGTTGGCAAGAGGAGACCAAGCTGCGGCTAGTAGTACCGACAACGATGATTCAGAAGATCCTACAGAACTGTCACGACTCGCTGGAAGGTGGACATCAAGGTGTGGTGAGAACGTTTCATCGCGTTAAGTCCGATTATAATTGGATTGGCTTGTACGCTGATGTGGAGAAGCATGTGAAGTCATGTCCAGATTGCAGCTCGAGTAAAAGCCGTCCGCAGCTTCGTGGATACTCGCCTGGCAACGTACTAGCCGAACGACCTTTCCAGATCGTCTCGATGGATTTTATGATCCCACTACCGAAATATCGCAGGGGCAACACGGCGTTGCTCCTATTTCAGTGCTCGTTCACGGGGTTCGTCATTGCCAAAGCTATGTCGGATACGACTGCACTGAGTGTTGCCCAAGTGTTCGAAGAATGTGTGTACCGACGGTTCGGAGCCCCATCACTGATAAGGCACGACCGCGACCCACGCTTCATGAGCGAAGTGTTCCAAGCATTTGCAGAGATGATGCAGTCAAGATCAAGAGCTACTTTGAGCTGTCGGCCACAGGCTAATGGACAGCAGGAGCGCTCGGTGAAGTCGGTGATGGGTTCCGTACGGGTGTACGCGGAAGACCCTCTACAACAAGACTGGCACGAAATCGCCGAAAAGCTGGTGTTCGCTATTAATACCTCTCAGGACACTACGAGGAAAGAAACACCGTTCTACCTCGTTCACGGTTGGGATGCGCACTCGACGCTGCGGGCGATGTCGTCATCACTCAAACGCGGACTCGGCAAGCAGTCTGACGCACTGGCGTGGCGGCGTGAGATCAATCGACAACATGAGGTCGCCCTCACTATGGCCAAAGATTATTAGGCTGTAGAAAAGGAGCGAAGGGCTAAAAAGCATAATGATGCCCTGCGTCAACTGGAAAAAGCCGCTGTACCTCAACCAAGTGGAAATGAACACTCGGTGGACCCTCCAGAAGCTTCGGAAGAGACAGAGGATCCTGCAAGAGCCCCACCGAGATCTCTTTTTGAGATTGGGAGCCGGGCGTGGTTGTACATGGAACGCGTCAAACCGGGCTTGACGAAAACATTAGCTCATCGGTGGCATGAACCTTTTCGGATCAAGCGCAAGGTGGAAGAGTTTGTGAGCGAGCTGGAACTGCCAGAACGAAGTGGGTATCGCTTCTACCCAGTAGTGCATGTGTCGAGACTCAAGGCTGTCAACGAATTCAACAGCCGACCTAACACTCGGTTGGTACTAGACGCGACTAATGAAGCAAGACTCGATTTCGACGAGGAGCTGTTGCCTGAAGACAGCTGGGAACCAGATCAAGTTGCTGGTGAATATGAAGTCGAGGTCATCCTCGACGACAGAACACCACTGTCGACGAGCACGGAGCGTGCTGGTACGTGAGTTCAAAGTCCAGTGGGTTGGCTATGGAGATCCAACTTGGGAACCAGCATCCAACTTGTCATGTGGAGGTCTGCTGTACGACTATTTGTGAGCCAAGAAGAACGAAAATCGGCTGCAGATGGCGCAAGTGGCGGACGAAGACTAGCGTGACTGGATCACGTATGAACTGTCCACAGGGCGATGCAGCCTGTGGTAACAGACGAAAAACGTTACTGCAACAACAAATTTGTATATGCACTTGAAGAACAACATGAACATGATTACGCTGTGGAAGTGGATTAGGAATAAGAAAACATGAATGTAGACCGGGGAGCGACCATTGACAACGAAACCTCGCTGAACCCCTCAGCAGTTAGCTGAGATGCTGGAGAACGTCGTGGAGCATGCAGCGAGGATTCAAAGCGATTCCAATTGCCTGGCCGCGGTGGCCAAGAGTACCAACGAAGTCGAGTCACCACTCTCCTTCGCCTCTTCATCAGGAACCTGAGCCTCGGCAGCTGGAGCTGCAGCCTGACCCTGCGAATCCTCGTCACCAGCTTCAACAGGAGCGGCAGCCAGAGCGGGACGTGGGGTACCCGGTGGCGAGTCAAACAACGAACGCCAGGTCGGGATAAACTCATTTGCATCCAGGGACGGATCAACAAGCACGCTTCGGTACACATCCGCGAAACGCGTACCACGAGGATTGAAAAGCTCCGAACCACACTGGCACGGGACGTACGTGGTGTTGTACGGGTGCTGATGTGGCGCGTTCATCCATCCAGTACGCCAGGGCTGACGAGCATCGAGAGTCGGAACTTCGGAAAGCCGGTCGGAAGCCCGAGGTGCGAACGGCAAGTTCTCGATCGGCTTCCATGGTTTAGACGGCACCAAAAGCAACTCAGGACGTATGAACGGCGTGTCGGAAGTACCAGAAGAAACCGAGTCACGACTCCACGCCATGTACTGTTTTCGGTACTTGTTACGGAGACGACCGGCACGACGGTCCCGCTCACTGAAGAGCTTCTTCAACAGAGGTCTCAGTTCCTTCAAGAGCTCCTTGTCGGGGCCGCCCTTCTTGGCTTCTTCAACAAGGCCTCGCTCAATGCCTGCCGGCGGAAGCCAGTGGAGACGCTCTTACAACGCGAACCCGAGGTCACCCTGCTTGCCGCCGTCACCCCGAAGGCTCGCCCAGATCATCTTGAGACGAGCTCCAATCGGAGCACACTTGGCGATGGGGACGCTTGGATCGGAGTCGACGGCGTCGAAGAGACACGCCTGAAGAGGATAGAGCTGCCGAAGTTGCTGGTACGGGTGATCAGGATTCGAGTAGTCGAAGTACGCTTGGAGACCCTCCAACGTCGTATGGACTGTTACCTCATCAGCTGGTCGGGAAGGGTCATACTCAAGAGTCACTCGAAACACTTCTTAGCACCTGCGTCGGCAAACTCCATGTCCAAGTACGGAAGAACCCACGGTGGCAATGTGGACAAGGCCGGTATCGTAGGGCGAGCACCAGGCAACACGCGGTGAGGCAACGACTCAACCGACGGTGCACCACCACGACGCGGCACCGAAGTGTAAGTGGCCGTGATCTGGCGCCCAGGTCCAGCATCGAGAGTCCGAGAGAACGGACGAGGAGACACCGGAACAGGAGGTGAAGATGGTGGTGCTTCGTGGCTTGCCAATGACGGAGGAGGCGGACCACCGACTATGATCGGAGAAGTGACCATCGGCGAAGGATTATGGCCGCGAAGGTGTCGGAGGCCGAGCAGGGCCAAGACCGCTCCAGTTGCCGTCGGAATCTTCGACATCTTCGTCATCGACTGTGCTTGAAAACTCGGTAGGTGGCGGAACATCACCGTCACCACTTGGACCATCAGGAGAATCATCCTCCGAAAGTTCATCGTCATCCACGTTATCTCCACGATCGTCATCAACATTTCCAGCGTCATCAATCTCCATTGAAAGGACGGGCGAAGAAACGCTTGGCACGGCAGCTGTCGGAACAGTCGGAGCCGGCTTTGAAGATACGGAGGCTTGTGGAGCAGCTTCAACAGGGGCAGGCCCTGCTGTAGAAACCACTCCCGAGACTTCAACTGTCTTGGACGCCGCAGCAGACGACGAAGTAGCCTTGCCTTGTGGGACAGTGTTGTCCGATTCTTCACCTTTATAACTTGAGCCAAACATGAGTCTAAATTGCTCGGCCTCACGCAAGGAGTCTTCTGTGGCACGTGTATCCGCTAAAGATGGAGCGATCGTTGAAGCTGGCTGCTTGGCCACATCGAGAGGACCCTGAGAGGAACGTGAGCGAGTGGAGGCCCGTCTGGCGTCTGGGGTGACAGCCGGGGACTCGGCTGATGTCCAATTTTCCGAAAAGCCTTTGGACACTTACACGACAGCTCACGGCGGAGGCAATAATGCAAACGAAGCCTCGGTAGCGCGTACACACGAACTACTGAGTTCGGTGAGCGTTATACATACGCCAATGAGTGTTCGTTTCAAGTCTGGGGTGACCAGGGAAGCGACAAGTAACAGCACTGGATTAGATGGAGTCACCAGTTTTGACGAAGTTGTCCCGGCCTTGCGCGCAGCCAAATGTGCGAACGAGTAATCGGTGGTTGGTCCAGAGGAAGCAGACATCGCACTGAAAGTGGCGATCACGGCATTGAGTATTCGTTGCGAGACTGGAGCGAATGCCGGACTGTCAAGACAACGGCCATCCGAGGCGCTGAAGAGAAGTCAACAGACCAATATGTCGACTGCCTGCGCATTCACATTGCGAACAAAGACTCGGCAGGTGGCCCAGAGATGGGAAACCAGGATTGTATGGAGATGGACCTAGTAACGAGTGTTTAAATCGAAGCGGATGCCGACGTTGAGTCGAGGGAAGCGTCCGTCGCGACTTTGAACGAGACGAACATGTTGGTCGCTCGCGGGTTAACAAACGAAGGAAATGAAGTACCAAAGTACAAAAGAAGTGATTTCTGCGAGCACCCAGCTAACAACATTGGTCTGGAAGAGTACACATAGGAGCTGGCCTTCCTGTCAGACCTTACCGAAGAAATCAACCGAACGATAGACTACAAAGCGCCCAATGTCGCCGATCGCCAGCTGTCGACCGATCGCCGAGAACGTATGGTCGCAGCGCTGAAGAACCACGAGCACATCCTGATTGCTAGTGGTAACGCACTGCCGCCACCATCCTACGACGCAGTATGCGATATCGGCACGCCGGTGCATGCCCCGATTAAACAGCGGGCCCGACGCGTACCGCTACGTTTCCTCGGGAAACTGTACGAGCTGCTACGGGTTTTGTTGAGAGCAGGACTGATCGTCTTTTCAGACAGTCCATGGGCATCGCCGATCGTGATTGTGATGAGAAAGAGCGGGATGGACATCCGGCTCTGCATTGATTACAAGATGGTGAATGCAATCACCGCTATCATAGAGTATGTGTGGTGTAGCCGGATCAGCAAAATCTGCGAGATTGCTGGATCCAATTTACCAACAGCGCCCAGACACCGACTAACGGAGGAGTCC
>NW_003307350.1:0-6483 GCF_000142945.1 Phytophthora infestans T30-4
TTCATTCAAACGAAGATCCGAACGCTTACTACGATGTCCAAGACGAGTACAACGACTTTCAGCCCGATAATACGGATGGTGATTTCTCATTGGATGCAAATAACCGATACCTCGCCGCTGCTAACGAAAATGAGCGCCGTGCAGCTGCTGAAGGCACCTACGCACGTTCAGACAACCGTCAATCGCGTGGAAACACGCCTAATCGCGAGAATGGCTTCAATCAAGATCGCCGGAGTGGTGACCGTGGGTTCAATCAGGACCAACGCGGTCGACGTGACTTCAACCGCGACAACCGACGCCCATAGTACGGACCATGCGCGGTGTGCGGCGGCATGAGTCACTCCGCCCACTACTATAACAAGCGATGCAAGTTCTGCAAACAACTCCACGATGCTGGACAATGCGAACTTCTCTGCGACTTCCAAGACCTTGCCAAATTTGTGCGTACTAAGGGAACGAAGGAGGAACTCCCGCCAGAGCTCAAGGCCGCCGTTCAAGAACGTCATTTAAACTAGGTAGCCCACCAACTACAACTGGGGTGGTCCCTATCGGGCTGCCACCGTTAACCGAGCCTTCAATGGAAGCAGAGTGTATATTTGCTTTCATGGGACAGAGGGAATGGCCTGATAATTACGTAACAAGTGTGAACGCGACGGAAAATGAAAAGGAGAGGAGTAGAATCGTCGGTGGGGGTGCTGGAGAGAGAGAGTGGAGTGTGCTGATGCCGATGAGGGCACCAGCGAGGGTTCGTTCGGCTTGATTTCGAGTTCAGCGCGAGACGAGACCAAGGGTCACTCCAAGATGATGAAGTTGAACGCTGGCGAGAGACAGGGGTGGTGGTCGGCCAAGAAATTCGACCGACGGATCAGAATGAGAGCTCTGGTTCAAGGCGCTGTGAACGACCAGCGAACGAGGATCCTCCTCGACACAGGAGCGAACGTTAGTGTGATCACCGACGCCTTTGCCAAGAAGTTGCGGCTCCGAGATGTACCCGATCACGGACGCCGCACTGACATTCAAGGCATTAACGAAGGCAAGGTGTCTACGACGCGACGAGCGTGCGTCAAGATTACGCTTGGATGGGAGATGGTGTACGAGTTCGGGATGTGGGTAATAGTGCATAGTGCATGCGTCGACGTGGTACTCGGGACCGACTTTATGATCCCAGCTGGGATCCGGTTGGACTTGTTTCACGGCGCGGCGCAATTACCGCACGAAGTTCAAATCCCACTGATCAAGACCAAGAACATGATCGACAGCGAAAAATACGGCTCCCATGTTAACGCCGGGCCACCCGAGCGTTTGGACACTCAAGCGCACGAGTGGCGAGAATATCGACTAGCGAAGCGTCAAGTCGGATTGAAAGAACATGTACTGTGGGTTCGTCGAACGAACAAGCTAATCCCGTCAGTGGCGAGGTTTCGACGTGGACGGCCTCAGAGCATTCGGTTGACCAACGTGTCTGACCGAACTGTGTACCTACCAGCAGACGACTCGATCGCGATGTGGATTCCAGATGGGGATTTGCCGCGAGGTGACGGCTATGTGCGTCTAGATTCCAAGAAGTACCAAGACTGGCAAGTGTTGGCCTACGAAGGTTGCAGAGACCGCGAGCACTTTCAGCGTGAATGTGAAATCTACGAGCAATGGCTTGCAACTCAGCCTTCGGCAGTTGAGCGACCGTACTATCCAGAACCCAGTGGGGTGCTAGCACGGCCTCTAGAAGACTCGCTAGTGGACTCCAGTGATCGTCTGACGTGCTCAAAGCGCTGGGCACTGATCACGGAGAAACGTGAACGAGTGGAAGCCTGTCTGGCGTCTGGGATGACAGCCGGGGACTCGGCCGATGGTCAGCCTTCCGAAGAACCTTTAGACACTTCCACGACAGCTCACGGCGGAGGCAATATTGCAAACGAAGCCTCGGTAGCACATACACACGAACTACTGAGCCCGGTAAACGTTGTACATACGCCAACGAGTGTTCGTGTCAAATCTGGGGTGACCGCCGAAGCGACAAGTAACAGCACTGGATTAAATGGAGTCACCAGTTTTGACAACGTTGTCCCGGCCCTGTGTGCAGCCAAATTCGCGAACGAGACATCGGCGGTTGATCCAGAGGATGCAGGCATCGCGCTGAAGGTGGTGAATACGGCACCGAGTGTTTATTGCGAGATTGGTGCGAATGCCGAACAGTCAAAACAACGGCCGACCGAGGCGCTGAACAAAAGTCAACAGCACAATATGTCGGTTGCCTGCGCATTCAATATTGCGAACAACGACTCGGCAGGTGGCCCAGAGATGGGAAACCAGGATGGGAAGGAGATGGACCCAGTACCGGCTGTTAAAATCAAAGCGGATGCCGACGTTGGGTCAAGAGAAGAGTCCGTAGCGACTTTGGACGGAACGTACATCTCGGTTGCTCGAGTATTAACAACCGAAGGAAATGAAGCAACGGAGGATACGAGAAGTGACTTCTACGAACACCCGGTTAACAAGATTGGCTTGGAAGACTACGCGAAGGAGCTGGCATTCCTACCGGACCTGACCGAAGAGATCAACACGACAATAGACTACAATGCGTCCAATGTTGCTGACCCCCAGCTGTCGCCCGATCGCAGGGAACGTCTGGTCGCGACGCTGAAGAACCACAAGCACATCCTGATTGCTAGTGGTAACGCACTGCCGCCGCCAGCCTACGGCGCGGTATGCGATATCGACACACAGGGGCACGCTTCAATTAAACAGCGTACCCGTCGCGTGCCGCTACGATTTCTCGCCAAACTGTACGAGCCGCTGTGCGCTTTGTTGCGAGCAGGACTGATCGTCTTTTCAGACAGTCCATGGGCATCGCCGATCGTGATTGTGATGAAAACAAACGGATGGACATCCGGCTGTGCATTGATTACAAGATGGTGAATGCTATCACCGCGATAATGGAGTATGCAATGCCGCTAGTCGACGACCTGTTAACAGATCTCGAGCGCTACCTATGGTTCTGCTCGTTGGATGCAGCAAGCGGCTTCTGGGCGGTCATGATGACCTTGCGAGCGCGTAAAGTGTCGGCGTTTGTCTGCGCACTCGGACATTTCGAGTGGTTACGCATGCCCTTCGGGTTAAAGAACGCACCGATGATCTACCAGCGTATGATTGACAACGCACTCTGGGGGTTCGTTCAACCTAAAGGAGGTTGGTTTGAATACTCGGAGAGGATGCGTTTAGCTGAAGAACAGGCCAAGGAACGTCGTGGACCAAGCGCCGAGGATTCGTTTCAAACGAAGTTCGCGGCAGACCGCGAAGCACCGGTAGAGACCGACCCTGTACTACAACTCGTCAACAGCCCCGTCGCTGACATGTTTACGAACGGGGAATCAGACAAATCATCGCTGGTACCTGTATTTGGTCGACGGTCGTTTGTGGATGACATTTGCTTCGGTGGCGAGGATTTCGACAGCTGCCTGGCGACGCTGGACCGAATGCTGGCAAGATTTGCACAGTGTCGGATCAGAATTAGCTTCACCAAGAGCATCTTCTGCCAACCCAAGGTGGACTTTCTGTCGCATAAAATTTCGCCAGAAGGCATCAGGGCTGACCCCAAGAAGCTTGCGGCCATCACCGAGCTTTCGTTCCCAACAAGTAAGAAGGGCATGCAGTCGTTTCTTGGAGCGGTTAATTTCTACGGCCGCTTCATTCAAGACTTCGCGGTCTACGGTGCGACGCTGTACCAGCTCAAGGATGAAGACTTTGTCGTTGAAGGTGGCCTTTCTGTGGCACGTCGTTCCTTCGAAAGATTGAAGACGAGTGTTTCACATTCACCCATCCTCAGGCACTTCGATCGGTCGAAAGAAGTTCACGTCATGCTCTTTGCGAATGAATGGGCGTTGAGCGCTACGCTAATGCAAGAACATGAAGGCAAGTTACACCCCGTACGGTTCCTCGGTCGGGTGCTTAAGGAAGCCGAGATGAACTACCATCCAGCTGAGAAGGAAGTTTTGGCGTTACTTCTGCTGTTGAAGATCTGTTACGTCCAGCTGGCAGGAAAGACGCTACATGTCTATACACGATTCTCGACGTTAGAGTGGGTGCATAAGTCGAAGTCTCTCTTCGGACGCGCGGTCCAGTTCGCAGTGCTGCTATCGCAGTGGCACTTGAAGGTACAGCGCGTGAAGGAGAAAGATGTCGCCCTCGCGCAGCTACTGCAGTCAAGCATCACGAGCTTCGTCGACCTGGAAGACTCGCTCGCGCCGGTGGCGCCTCCAAACAAGGGTTCCCCGACTATTCGAATGGACCCCGCGTTGCTGTACGCCAGGCTTTCCCGTAATTACAGCGGATTCGTCATGTCTTTTGACGGATCAGCGAAGACAGAGAAGTACGGTGGCTACGGGAGTTGTTCATGGGTGCTGTGGAGCCTTCCTGAGTGGAAGGTAGTGATTGCTGCAAACGCTTACCTCTCGGCCACCACGGTGAATGAAGCAGAGTATACGGGTATGATAAACGGTGTCAAGGCTGCTATTGCGCACGGTGCCGAGGATTTAGTCATCGTCGGTGACTTAAGGCTCGCGATTCAACAATCACTAGAGGTGATCGCATGCAGGAAGGAAACTTTGCTAGCACTGCTGAATACTCACAAGGAACTCGCGGCCAAGCTTCGATCAGTAAAATATCTTCACGTTGTACGAGAATACAATGCTGCCGCGGATTTGTTAGCCACAGAAGCGCTGGAATCAAAGGTCAGTCGGGTCATCTTGGCTGAAACTCGCAAGTCGGAATTGGCGTCGCTGAATCGCATCCAGGAAATGATCTACGAGCCGGATGAAGACTCGGTAGATATTTCGTCACGAGGAGCAGAGCGTCAAGTACATGTACTGTCAGGCAGCGATGGAAAACTTTCGAAAAATTCGTGGTTGATTACAGCTCACCAGAGTGCGATTATAATAATATGGCAGTGATGACTAGGCGACAAGCGAAAGCCAGGAAACGCGTCAGGTTTGCAGATGAACACTCGGAGGGGGTCTCAAAAGCGCAAGAACAGCATTAAGAACGACGAGAGACGTCCACCGAAGATTCAATCGGCGAAGATTTACCAAACCATCCTCACAAGACTGTACCAGCGGCATTTCCCGATGCGGACGATGTTGACCCGGTAGCGATACAGCAGGAACGACGCAGACGGATAATGGTGGCACAAGACGAGGAGCAGAAGCGGTTTAACATCAAGAAGGTGCTTCAGGGCCGAGCAGAAAAGCTAAGTTATAAAGAAGCTCGAGATGCCTGGAAGAAATGCTGACCGGTTCGTGTTATCAAAAGACGGCGTGCTTCACTATCTTGGATTGAATCGTCGGTACGACCACGGCTGGCAAGAAGCGACCAAGCCGCAGCTTGTGGTACCAACAACGATGATTCAAGAGGTCTTGCAGAATTGTCACGACTCGCTGGAAGGAGGACATCAAGGTGGGGTGAGAACGTTTCGGCGAGGTTCCTCGAAAGGGACCTGGTCGCCCCGCTCAGTCCCCGATGATAGCGTGGCCGTCTCCGGCGTCGCTGCGCCTGGCTCTGGAGACGGCGTCTTGTCTTCGTAATCTTCATAATCGTGGGCGTCAGGACCGATGTCCGCTTCGTCGTCGAAGCTCACTGAAAGCTCGGTGGCGGCTGCAAAGCGCGCAGCCGGGCTTGAACTCTCGTTGCGAGCCCCGCCAGACTTGGCAGGCGTAACTGGTACCGTCGGTTGACCTTTCGCCATATTTCTTGTCTTTTGTGTTTTCTTCTTCTATTGGTAGCTCGTAAACTGGAAGATCATGCAAACGGTTCACAATGGTCACAAATTGTTCCCGGGTCGCGGCACCAGTTGTGGTGTTGGAGTTCCCACGTGAACTCTAGCTACAAATGTAGTTAGGACGTTCCCACAACAATACGTTAACAAGGATAGTAAACGATCGTTCGGGCGGACCTAAAGACCCCAGTTCTGCCCTTGCACCGGGACAAACTGGACCTTGTAAACTACTTATATAGGCCAACCAGTAAAATAAGAACACGCTACTAGCACGAGCAAAGCTAGCAGGTGTTTTGAATCCTCGTGGTCCCAACAGCGGAAGGGTACCAGGCACGGGTAAGCCTTTTACGAGATCACCGAGTGTTCAACACTCGGCTAGAAGAAATAAAAGGGAGGCAATTCAAGCACTCCCAGTCGTGCAAATAGGCAACAATAAGCCGTCACGTAAAACCTCCCGATAGTAATCCGCCAATACACAAAGTCTCTTGGCCTTGCCGGATGAACCCTCGCTACAGAGCTTCGAGCTCACCGACAGGCATTACACACTCAAACAAGCTTGACCTGACGCTTACCTTGAAGCCGGACGTCGCTCTGTGTGCTTGAGTGGAAATTCTGTTCTGTATTTAAGCTTACCCTTCCGGGTCTATTCCTAATAAGAAGTCCTAATCAAGTATACAAATATCAAGTGAACAATGATCCGTTATGGATCTTCTTGC
>NW_003307351.1:0-6517 GCF_000142945.1 Phytophthora infestans T30-4
AGGAACCTCGGCAAATATGTAAACCAGGGCATACAAAACTTAGGGCTCCTAAACCCTCTTTTTGGGTTGTCAAGAAAGACTACATAGGGAAAAGTTCTATTTAGTAGATGTGAGGAAACCCGTCGTATATTGAGAAGTGAGAGGAAGCTAACTACATTCTACTCGTACCTTGCTTCTTCCTCTGGCCATTCATCCTCACACCTTATTCCCGCAGTAGTCCCATCCGGAGAGCGGCCGGGCGAAATGCCACTAAACCGTAACCGTGGTTACACTCGGTTACAGATCTTCTTCTAACACTCCTCCTCGCTCGTCGCGCTCGCCAGCTACTACTCCAACATGAAAATCCTCCGAAGCTCGTCCAATCTGGCTGCCGGAAGCGCCTTCGTGAGAAGGTCGGCCTTCATTAGTCGTGACTCCACATATCCTGGTTTGATCACACCTCGCCGTGCAAAATCGCAGATGAACTTGACTCGGATGTCTACGTGCTTTGCACTGGACATACTGTCTTCGGTCTCTAGCTGCCTGATGGCGGCCTGGTTGTCCATATACATGGTCATTGGCTCTACCAACCGCAAACTCCAGCTCCCTAACGAGCTCTCGCAGTCCAAGCAGCTCACGTCCGACATTTGATGCTGACGTAAATTCTGCCTCCATCGTGGATAGAGACACTCCAGTCTGTTTCTTACATATCCACTGCACGATGGCCCTGTCGAGAGTGATAACTCCGCCGGTCACCGACTTCCTGTCGGCCTTATCCGCCGCGAAATCTGCATCACTCCAGCTTTCCAGACAGATCCGTCTTCCACTGGCTGCGTCTACTCGTATTTTGACCTTTAGTTCCTTTGTCTGCTTCAAGTACCTAGCGATCCGCTTCGCGAGCTTCCAGTCGTTTACGGTAGGCTGATGGGTGCGTCTCGTGGCCTTGTGGACCGCAAAGCTAATGTCTGGTCTCGTACAGCGAGCTATCCATAGCAGGCTGCCGACGAGAGACTGGAAACTTCGTACTGTTGGCTCTCCGCGCCCTCCTGACTGCATCAACAGCTGCGGTGCTCCTTGTTCGGCTTCGTTACATTCTTCTCCGATTGGTGCGCGTACTCCGTTTGCGTCCGCGAGCCCGTACTGCTCCAGTAGCTCTTCAATCGCAGCTTGCTGATCCAACGAGTAACCGTCCGATTCATGAAGCTCTACACGCATGCCCAAGAACTTTCGTACCACACATAGATCCTTAATGGATAAAACACTCATCGCTTGAAAAAAATCTTCGACTAGCTCTGGTTTGGAGGCCGTCACTAGAAGGTCATCCACATACACTCCTACCAGAGTCATGTCGCTGCCGTGCTTATTGTAGTACAAGCACATGTCGGTAACGCACCTAGTGAAACCGATCTCCTCCAACTTAGCGTGTAGTAGCTTGCTCCACAAGCGCCCCGCTTGCTTCAAACCATACAGCGACTTCTTGAGCCGCAGCACCAGCTTGCTGCTGGTGTCCACGCCGAGAGCGCGTAGCACCGCCTCAGATATTTGCATGCCCTTTGGTATAGCCAGATAAATCTCCAAATGTTGCTCTTTGTCCGCCTTGACGTACGCGTTTGGTATATCCCCGTGTCGGGCAGGCACACGCCAGCGCCGAGCAAACACCAGCACTATCTTTACGGTGCTCAGCTCCATTACCGCCGCAAACGTGAGGTTGTAATCAATGCCAAAGAGCTGTTCGTTTCCGCAAGCAACCAACCAAGCTTTGAACCGCTCGATGGCGCCGTCGGCGTCCGTCTTGGTCTTAAAGACCCATTTAGTGTGCAGTACGTGGCTGCCAGTTGGCGGCACCTCGACTGTCCACACTTCGTTCTCTTCAAGAGCTCGCAGCTCTTCTACCATAGCAATTACCCACGCGTCCTTGAGCCCACTCTTCATTGCTTGTCCATAGTTCTTGGGGTCCGCCTCACGCACGCTATTTACCACGTCGTGTATCGCCCCATCCTGACTATTATCGTCACTAGTCGTTCCTGCTCCAGCAGCCTTTTGAGTAGTCGACCTCGTCCGATGCCTTTCCCGTGTCCAACCGCCCTTGGACTTCCTTTTGGCTTTCTTTTTCCCTTTCGATCCCGCTCCCGTACTGGCAGTATTCGCATTGCGGTCTTCCTCGTTTGTCTCTTCCGACTCCTCGAGGTGTACGCGCCTCAGCTGCTCGTTCTGTACGTCCGTGAGCGTCACATTTCGTACGTGCTGGGTCACCACGACCACTTTGTCCTTAGGGATGTAGACTCTGTACCCCTTCATCTCATCGCTTTTACCAACGATTATCGCAGCTTTACCGCGTTCTCCTAGCGACTTGTTCTTGGCGTCTGTGTGTACCGTGCACGGAGACCCAAACACCACGATGTCGCTGAGGTCGGGGGTGCTCTTCGTGAGCATCTGCAACGGCGACTTGGACTTGGGGTTTGCCTTACTCGGGCGCCTATTCAGTATGTTTGCCGCGTACTCTGCAGCGTCTCCCCAGAAGCTGAGTGGCAGGCCACACGCGAACACCATGCTTCTCACCATGTTTATAATGATGCGGTGCATTCGTTCTGCTTTTTCGTTGCTGGCTTGATTCCTGGGCTCGCTTACTTGCCGCGCAATGCCAGTTTCTTTACAAAACAAATCTAGAGTCTGGTATTCACCTCCTCCATCCGTCCGCAGCACATGGATACGACAGTTAAACTGGCGCTCAAAGAACGCCATGAAGTGTTTAAACTTCTGAGCAGCAACGTCCTTCGTCCGTGCCAAGAAGATCCTGCAATAGTTCCGTCCTGTGATCGACGAAGTTCACCATGTACCTGTTGCCGAGTCTGTCTCTTGGCGTCATTGGTCTCTTGAGATCTGAGCATATAACACCGCCAATGACGTCGATAGGTGCGTTGGCTCCTGTGTCCTTCCTGGACTGTTTGTTCTTGGTTTGCTTTCCTTGTGCGCAGGCCAAGCAGTTCGCTCGCTTCTCATCCGTGAGAAAGATTCCAGACGCAGGATTCTTGGCCATCTTGAGGATAGTATCGTAGTTGAGATGTCCTAGGCGGCGGTGAAAGTGCATCAGCGTGCCCCTCTGTACGTCTTGTCGTACCTCCTCATTGTGTTCGCTTGGCGCCAGTACCGACATGAGTACGTCGCCGGCGCTTCTTTCACGCCCCTGTACTTGCGCGCGCACCACCAACACGATGTTGACTTTCTCTACGTCGAACACTGCTGGTCCTCCAGTCATTGCAGCAACTACACGATGTTGTCCTCGGTAGTCAATCTTGTAGCCTTTCTTTTCTAGCATTCCGTAGGAAAAAAGGTTTGCTCCAAGTTCTCTGCGTACTGAACATCAAGTAGTCGCACCGTAGTTTTCTTTCCCATAGCCATGGTTTCCAGCACTATGCTGCCACGCTTGGTTACCCTCAGAGCTCCTCCGTCGGCAGCAACACACTCGCTCTCGAAGTCCTCTGGGTCTTCAAGCAAGTCCTCGTCGTTAACGAGGTGCCGACTTGATCCAGTGTCGAGGATCCATACACCTTTTTCATTGACTGAGTTATCCACTGCCAGGACAAAATCCGCTCAGGCGCCTCGCTCAGTCCCTCCTCGTTTGTTGTTCGGGCACAATGCCTTTAAGTGCCCAACCTTTCCGCATTTAAAACACTTCCTGTCGTCTATGCGATCATCGTGTACGTTGTTCACAACGTCACGTCCCAGGTTCTTACCTCGTAGCTCAATCTCCGTGGACTGTGCAAAGTGGGCCAGCTCCTCCGCTTGCCGCAGGTAATCCGTCCGGCCAAAGTTCAGTCTGGACAGCATCGACACTCTCATCGACGCGTCCGCGTAGTGGACCATGTTGTCCAAGACGAGGTTGTCGGCGCCTCCACACGCCTCACTCACAGCCACCAGGTAGAGATAGTGTTCAGTCCAGCTGCGCTTGGAGCTCTTTGGCGCTGTAAACATCTTCATGCTCTGGGCGGGCGTTATCTTGGTCGCGAACGTGTGCAGCAATCGCTGCATGGCGTGCTCCAACGTCGGCTCCTCTTCCCACCACCCCTCAACCTGCTGGTTGTAGTATCTCTCAGCCATGCCGGTAAGGTGATGACCGAGGACATCCACCTTTACTTCCTCTGTCCACGTGAAGCCACTTGCGCGTTCCGCAAATAGTATCTGACGCACGAACCGTTTGCCCCAAGACAGAAAACCACTGCCGAGGCCTTGATACAGCTCCTTGCCGTCGAAGTGACGGATGCCAAGCTTCCGTTGGCGCGTATCCGGCACACGAGGAAAATCCTGAGCTGGAGCCGGCATGCCGTGCGGCATGGTTGGCGGCTGAACGTGCGCCTGGTACATGCGCGGGGGCACGTAATGCTGTAACAGCGCTGGCTGAGGAGCTTGTGCCATCTCCACGTTAGCCGCTGCGTTCTTGAACCCGTAGCCGCGCTGCTTCACACCGAAGTACGTGGCTGGAGACATTGCCGGGGAATTCCTTGTTGGCGTCCTATCCAGTGCTTCTCGGTCCATGGCCCTTCCTAGGCCTATGGCCGACTCGAATACACTTGACTCCGTTCCAGCGATCCGCTGCTGCTCCTCCTGTCGCTTCTGCGACTCCTCTAGGCGCTCCATGCGCTCTGTGAGGCCGGTGAGGAGATCCACCAGCTTCTGCTGTGGGTCCCTCGTCTCCTTGACTTCGTCGTCGCCTCCGTACTTGCTGCTGTCGGTCCTTTCGCGATCGACATCTGCGTCCGGATGCCCGCGGGCTGACTCCGCGGCGACAGTATCGTTGCTTGAGCTCATAACCTATTAGTAGATGTGAGGAAACCGTCGTATTGTGGTGAAGTGCTTTCTCAGAAATAAGAGAAGGGTCCTGACGCGGGGTCACTATCCCGAATCAGTGACAATTTCAAGTGATTATAGAGGATTTGGGTTGTTTGGCACGGGTGCAAGTTGCCTGTGGTGGATTAGCCATGGCGAGCAGCACCCCGTATGGAATGACGATGGATCTGATATGAGCGATGTACGAGAAGGCAAGATCCACCAAGACTTACCTCGGATCCACCCTTACCTGGATTCACTAAGATGGATATGGGATATACTATACAAGAGTGGATCGAGTGTGGATCCTATGAAGGAAGGATGGTCGGTGCCCTCTGACGGTGGATCTAGTAGCCACGGCTAATGAAGAGTCAAGATCCACCGCGAGGTACCCCGGATCCCATACTCCTGAGTTCGTATCCAAGGAGGGAGGATCCCGCCTTGAGGGACCTGGATCCAGGGTATAGGGATGAGGGATACAGTGGATCTCGAACTTTCGTAGGACAACGGAGATCAGGGACGGTTGCGAGATGATGTTGGATGATTGGAGAGTTCGGATCCACGGCGAGTGTACCATTACAGTGAGGTGGATCCAAGCGACCTGGATCCGGATGAGTGTACCCATAATAGGGTGACCATGATGATTACGTCATATATCCGGTGGATCTGAAGATAACACAGCTGGGATGATGGGTCAAGGGAAGAAGGGACATGCAGCCGAGCCTGGTAAGGGATTTAGCAGATGAAAGACATAGAAGGTAGAAACCCAGGCAGGTATAGGCTTAAATATCAATACAGTCCTCAATTTGCACAGTATCACGCAAGTGCCTTCCTGCCCTCAAGAACCGGAACTACATTGGCCGTACGAGCTCCGAGAAGGTTGGGAATTGCGAATCTAGTGTTGGTAGTGATAACTGGATAATACATTGGCCAGATCCTACAACCTAGTGAGCTTTTCCTTTACTCGTGCAGATCCGACAGGTTAACCGAATTTACTACTTGGTCGGTTACACCCTAGAGGTTCTCAACTCTCAAGATCCCGTCACAGGAGGCGGCAAGTACGACTTAAAGGACAACACAAAGGCAAGGGAACACACCCGCAAGGCAACCCTACGGCTAGATCCACGATCTAGGCCCCGGATCCATAAGCTCGAATATTCGCTTAGGATACGGAACCATCCACGGACGCAGAGTGAAGATTTTCCACTGCTGCTCCACCCCATCCCCACGTCTCGCCAAGACACTCAAGCTTCACCACTTGAACTCTGCGGAAGTTACCGAGAGAGCAGATCCCGCCCTACCGACGGGTACACAAGGTGAGGAAAGTTCAGCAGAACACGGATCATCGGGGGACCCCCTCCGTTAGTCGGTGTCTGGGCGCAGTTGGCAAGTTGGATCTGGCAATCTCGCAGATTTTTGCTGATCCCCGCTACACCACAGCATCGGAGGTTCATCTATTCCGTATTCGGGCATGCGGTGAAGGCATGACACGGGAACTGCCCTGACCCCGAGCGGGACCTTTCTTCTCTCCGAGGAAGGCATTCGCCCCTCGCATTTACGCGAGACTAACGTGGGGGCGGCGGTCTTACGGGGCGCCGATGGCCTAGGGCAGCTCGGGGGCCACCCCTCAAGCCATGAGGGATCGGACACGATTAACGCGTCGGAATAGTCACCGGCCCGTCGACTTCTTCGGGGGCCCAAATTGCGGTCCTAA
>NW_003307352.1:0-6534 GCF_000142945.1 Phytophthora infestans T30-4
ATGCGCGCATCTGCTACGTGAGGGTCGCTGAAGGTTGTGGCACTTGTACTGGGTCGCGTCCGACTGTCGAGGAGTGGAGAAGCCACATCGCAGAGTATCCGCTCGGTGGACAAGAACACGGGTGGATCGAGAAGTATCGTCGCTCGTGGGCCGAGAACGTGCGCGCCTCTAATCGCGCCGGCTCACGCCGACGCCCTGCATGTGAAGATTCTTGGCATCGGACTCGGTCCCGTTCACGTGGTCGACCAAGTCATTGGTCTCGATCACGTTCGCGTGATCGCTCGAGTCGCTCTCCTCGTGCGAGCTGGCATGTGTCACAAGGTGGTTTGCAGCGAGGCTGGACTCATACGCCTGGACCACATTCGGGACGTCCCGAAGGAGATTGGCGCGAGGCTCCCACGTATCCTCGTCGGGAGGAAACCCGAGCCAACGTACCCGATAGCGACGGTCGGCTGGAACATCGTGGGCGAGCCCACGATGACGTTTGGGAGCGCGAAGTGGATCTTCGTGGGCAACGATGTACTCAACAATCCAGCGGGTATCTCCGGCAGCGTCAGCAACAGGAGGAGGGCCGTCGCGTCGATAGCACTCGCGCTCTTGTTGCCCAGAGCGAGAACGACTTGCTGAACAGCTACTGGGATGTCCAGCAGGAGTTGGATGAGGCTCTCGATCAGACTGCCCGGGCCACCGAAGAGAGTGCGCAGCTGCGTCAGTCGAACCGAGAGATCCTTGCTCGGTTGCAGATGCTGGAGAGGTCGGTTCACGGACGTTTGCAGACGGGGACGCAGCCTCGAGATCCGACTCCTGGTGCGGATGGGTCGATGGCTCGCCGCGCCCGTCGAGAAGGTCGCTCGACGCATGCTCCGGCTCAGTAGCCTGAGACGACTCTGGAATCGTAGCGGGGTGATACTTCTTGAGCCGTCCGACGTAAAACGTCGGATGCAGACGTAGTGACGTAGGAATGTCAAGCGTGTAGGCATCACCAATGGCTTTGATTACCGTAAATGGCCCAATAAAGCGCGGCGCGAGTTTGTTCGCGCCGAGGTTGGTAACCGCAGAGTTTCTGATACCTTCAGTCGACAGGAGCACGCGTTCGCCTGTCGTAAACGTGGCCGTGTTCTTGCGGCCGATCCTATCGGCGTTCTCCTTCTGCTTGTCCACTGCATCCTGCAGTGCGTCTCGAACATAGCGGGTGACCGCTTGGCGCTGTAGTACGAAGTCGGAGACGACTGCGGAGTCGATTGGTCGCGCCGCATGCTTCGGCGCGTAGTTAGCTGGCGCAAGTGAGCTCGATGCGGAGCGTGTCACTGCGTTGACCGACGTGGGAACAGGGGATACACTCGAGATATCATTAGCAACCGGTGTATGTACCGGCTGACCCAGTACCGGTGTAGCCGCCGGAGACATCGCAGATGGAGTAGACGGCTTGTCGGCAGCTTCTTCCCCACCCAGAGTGGAGATACGCGGCGCTGTGGGATGGCCCACGGCGAGGAGAGCAGGGACACGCGGGTGTCGCGCGTTATTAACGAAGAAGTGCGTCAGCCCAGTCGACGCGTGTACCGCGTTGTTCAGAGCGAACTCGGCCAGTGGCAGAAACGAGCTCCAGCTGGAGAACGATGTCGCGTAGCTTCGAAGGACGTCTTCGAGGACGCGATTTACGCGCTCCGTCTGGCCGTCCGTTTCCGGATGGGCTGTTGTGGACATCATTAGCTTCGAGCCCAGTAGCTCGAAGAGCTTTGACCAGAAGGCCGACGTGAAGCGCGGGTCGCGGTCGGAGACGATAGATTCGGGAAGGCCATGATGACGGAAGACAGCATCGAGGAAGTGCACCGCGGTATCTGCCGCGGTGATCGCATCCGACACCGGAATCAGGTGAACCATTTTGCTTAAGCGGTCTACGAATACCAAGACACCTGATCGTCCTTTAGCATCGGGTGGGAGCCCGAAGATGAAGTCCATCGACACCGAGCGCCAGGCCTCGGTGGCCACTGGTAGAGGACGCAAGGGAGCCTGCGAAGACGAGGCAGGTTTCACGCGCTGGCAGGTCTCGCAGGTGCACACCCACTTACGCACCCATTTGTACAGGTGTGGCCAATAAAAGTCGCGTGACACAGCGGCAAATGTCTTCTCGCGACCGAGATGAGCGCCCAGCGGGGCATCATGAAACTCATGGATAATCCGTGAGCGCAGATCGGGGTCGTTAGGGACAACGACACGTGGGGCATCGAAGTTGTCGATGTTGTACGCCAGCAGCTCGTCCTCGAGACGATATCGGTGGATTTTGTTTCGTACAGAGCGGGAAAGGGCTCCCAGTGTGTCGGCGCTGGGAGAGCGGAGATGCTTCAGGATACTGGAGCACGTCGAGTCATGTTCGTAAGCAGCTCGGATCTCGTCGCGAAGTGGTATTACCGGGGAGACGCTCGTCAGGTTGACGCCTGACGCCTCGCACGTGGCACACTCGTCTATATCGTCTTCTTCCAGCGAAGCTTGTCGACCCAATGCACCGCGTGGGTCGTAGTCCGGACGCCGAGACAAAGCGTCGGCGAGAATGTTGTTCTTGCCGGGCTTGTAGTGGACAACGAAGTTGTACTCAGAGAAGAACGAAAGCCAGCGGGCCATCCGCTGGGAGAGATGAGGACTCTTCATCGCTGTCCTCAGCGATGCATGATCGGTGTACACCGCGAAGGTATCCTCACCCAACAAGTACACTCTGAACTTGATCAGAGCGTAGCGCATCGCAAGGAGCTCCTTGTCGTGAACAGGGTAGTTGTGCTCCGCCGGCTTCATCTGCCTAGACTGGAGCTTACGACACGCTCTCGATCTTCTTCATCGAATTGCATCAGCGCACAGCCGATGGCAAAATCGCTCGCGTCGTAGACGACGTGAAAAGGCTTCGAGTCATCCGGGAGCGCGAGGATTGGGGCCTCGGCGAGACTCTTCTTCACCGAGTCGAAGCGGCTTGATGTGCGGAAGTCCACGACCACGACACATCTTTCTTCAACAGCGAAGAGAGCGGCTGGATCAATCCGGCGTAATTCTTCGTGTACTTGTGGAGATAATTTGCGAGACCCAGCTACTGACGCAGTTCAGTGGGATTCTGTGGCGTAGGCCACGCACATATCGACGACACTTTCTCGGGGTCGGCGCGGACGTCGTTCTAGCTCACAAAGCAGCCAAGCACCGGAATCTCCGGCGCGCAGAATATACACTTCTTCAAGTTGGCATACAGCTTGTTTTCACGCATCACTTGGAAGACTTGCCTCAGATGCTTCAAGTGGACTTCAAGCGCGCTGAGGCCTCCCTCAGCGCGACTGTGTACGAAGATGTCATCGAAATAACTCGGTGCGAAGTCGCGGAGCGGGCGCAGCACATGGGATACCATGCGATTGAACGTGGCGGGAGCATTCTTCAACCCTTGCGGCATAACAAGCCACTCCCAGAGCATACCACTGGGAGTGCTTACCGCTGTGAGCGGTATATCGCTCAGCCTCATGAGGATTTGGTAGAACCCATCGGTCAAGTCGATGGCGCTGAAGACCTCACTACCCGACATTGCGTCGAGCACCATGTCCTTCCGAGGAATCGGCGTCTGGGCAGGGATGGTAGCGTCGTTTAGCTTGTTGAAGGCATGGACGATGCGCCATCCGCCCGTGGCTTTCTTCACACAGAAGGTCGGACTGGAGTGCGGCGATGTGCTCTCACGCACATGACCCACCTTGCGGCGGCTCTCGAAGAAGTCATCGATAGCTTGGACCTGATCTCGCGGGAGCGGCCACTGCCGCGTCACACAATACTTCGAGCCGGGCACGAGATCAATCTCGTGGCGAATTCCTCGGTCAGCTGGTAGCTCAGCTGGGATCTTATCCGGAAAGACATCTTCATATTCGCGGGCGGACTCGTAGACTGGATTGCCAAATTCGCGTAGCGCTTCCCAAGATTGCGCTGCGAAGCGCTCCTCGCGGGCCGACTTCGGCTCAGCGCTCTTTGGGCGCGAAGTAACGTCGCCGTCACTGACTGCATTCACTTCGGGCGACGCCAAATCGGCGTCGGTGATCAGGCAAACCTGTTCGATTGCATCGTCCTTGAGGCCGCGAAGGAAGTTCTTCCAGGAGAGACCTGGAAGTCGAGTGATCGATCCTGCCTCGCCAGGCGGGTTTGCAAGCTCGAGTGTTCGTCGGCGACCGGGGGTACCTTCCACATACTCAAGCACGCAGACCGACTCCGTCGGTGAGCTGTCACTTGGTACGGGCTCTCGGCGAGGTTTCAGCCGACGCCGCTTCGACTTCCTCTTTCACCGCCTCGAGTGCGAACTCGAGGATGATGAGTCGCTCTCGCTGGACGAGATGTCACCCCCCTCTAGCGGGAGCCCCTGCTCGACCGCGGTAGTGTTCAGCGGGAGCGCCAACTGCTCGACCACCGGCTCAATTGACGGGAGCCCCTGCTCGACCGCCATCTCGTTCGTCTGCGGGAGCCCCTGCTCGACCGCCATCTCGTTCGTCTGCGGGAGCTTCTGCTCGACCGCCATCTCATTCGTCTGCGGGAGCCCCTGCTCGACCGCCATCTCATTCGTCTGCGGGAGCCCCTGCTCGACCGCCAGTTGGTCTTCATCCCCGCGGCGCCGCGGGGACTCGTCAGTTAACAGCACTGCGCAAGCCGTGCAGAGAGGGCCATCGCTCACTCTGTGCACAACGTGCGTCGTGGATGACCGGTCCACGACGGTGACGTGAGGCCAATCCTTCTGGGCGACCAGGAGGTGCGTGAACACCTCGCTCACATCATAATCACTGCGGCGCTTGACCGACCGGGCCAACCAGTCAATCTCTGGTTGATAGCGCGTCAGCCACGGCATACCCAGGATGCAGTCAAACGCGTAATTCATCTCAATGACGAGGAAGTCGTCGTTGCTTCGGAAACCGTCGAACGTGTACGGAAGGGTAATCTCGCGCCGCGCTACGCGGCGTGATTTCGGCCAACTTGACAGCGACCTCCCCTCTACCTTTGCGGACAGTGATGTCCGACGGGAGTACCGACAAGCACGACGCGCGGAAGAAGTTGTTGGTCGCTCCTGAATCAAGGAGCGCTCGCAGTGGTCGCCGGGCACCGGCGACATGAAGACTGACAATGATCAATCTTGAATCGCTCGGCGTGGTGGTGGCATGAAAGTGTGCATGCAGCACAGGAGGGCTAGGAGGTTGGGTTGCCACCGGGGGACCCGGACCTCCATTCCAGCCAGTAGGGCGCCCCGCACCTACTGACCCTGACCGTTTTTTGGCTGGTCAGAGCTCACGGGCTCGGCATCGACATGCGCAAGCACTGGAGCTGGCGCGCGGCACTCCGCCACGCGATGACCGACCTTCCGACAGCGGAAGCAGGTGAGAGAACGATTGTTCCGAGCACCGCTCCGACGCATAACGCTGACGATTGCTCGTCGCATCGATAGCGTCGATGTCCATGGGCTCGGGCGCAGAATCCCGAGCAGAAGCAGGTAGCGCGTGAGCGTATGACGCCGCAACCACGTAGTCCTCGCGCAGGGCGAGGGCGAATGCCTCTTCGAGCGTAGAGGGGTCCGATCTTGTAAGGCAGTAGCGCGTCATGCCTTCGCGCATACCGAACACGAATACATGAACCTGAGAGGCCATATCGATCGGCTTAGACACGATGCACGACGCGAGGTGTCGTGTCTTCTGGACGTAGTCGCGCATAGTCATCGTGCCTTGCCGAAGGGCGAAGAAGTCTGCCCGAATTCGGGATTCATCTTGCGGCGGCTCGAACGCGAGCCGAAGGTCACTCTGGAGGGTATCCAGAGTGGGGAAGACGTTGGTATCGACAACCAACTTGCCGAGAGCCCATTCTTGGCTTTCCCAGACAGCCGCGAGAGGAGGAAATGGACCTTTGCGGAAGGCGCCTCGATCAACCTCGAGGCGATGGCGATGTCGATCTCTCGAAACCAGCGATTCAGCGGAAGTCGATCTTCTCCGGCACCGGAGTAGGTGGACGTCTCTAGCTTCACGACGTCATTCGTGGAGATACGCGAGGGAGTTGACACTCGCCGATTCGCATCGGCGAGCTCGCGTTCCATGAATTCTTGTGTCGCAACGCGCTGCTCGTCGGGCGTCGCTGAGCGCAGCAGCGACGTGACGACGGCTTTTCCGGACACCGCCGCAAGGCGGTGGAGAGCTTCCCACTCGATCCGAGTGAGATGGAGAAAGGCAGCGTGGTCGAGGTCTTGGCTCATGTCGAACTTGGTCGTTGGAAGGACTACAAAGTGCTACCAGGTGTAATGGGCCAGGTATTTACTCCGTTACTTGCTTACACTATAGTGTTAAGGAAGCTCGCAATAGGACGACTGAGTCTTAGGTTTAAGAAAAAATCAACTAAGACTTTATTTTAGGACCAAGGTCACAGCCCTGGCCAGTCAAAGATTCTGTCTAGTCTTGGTAAGTACTAAACCAATCGCTGTATGGATATCTGTACAGAGTACAACATATTCTGAAAAAATTGCAACTAAATATGGTCGGATTGGTAGGAATGTGG
>NW_003307353.1:0-6552 GCF_000142945.1 Phytophthora infestans T30-4
GACATGTTTTTACATGTTCTTCACGTATCGGGTGACCCACTTGTACATGTGGGTCACCCAGAAGGCCTGAGAGACCGACAGGAAGGTCTTCTCGCGGCCCAAGTGGCCGCTGGAGGGCGCGTCGTGCGCCTCCTCGAGGACATCAAACCTCAGATCCTCATCGTTGGGCACGACCACCCGTGGAGGTTCATTAGACTCCACCCGGTAATATTCAGCTCAATTCGGTGGAGCCGGGGGCGCTGTCGCGACGAAAGCCAGTCGGACTTCGCGCTCGTTCCTGCCGTGAGGGACTTGACAATAGGTGCGACCGTCTCATCGCCCGGATACGCCATGCGTTTCCGATAATATAGATCCGTTGTCACTCGTGTGATGTGGGCCAAGTCGTAAGCCGGACGCTGAGAGAGGGCGTCCGCAAGCACGATGAGCTTGCCCCGCTTGTACTCGACGCGGAAGTTGTACTCCGCGAAGAGGCATAGCCGCCTCGCCATCCGTTGGGAGAGGTGAGACGAATTTGTCGCCGTCCTCAAGGATGTGTGGTCTGTGTAGATCACGAAGGGCCGGTAGCCCAGAAGGTGAACCACCGAAACTTCACTAGGGCATACTTCATTGCCAGGAGCTCCTTGTCGTGGACAGGATAGTTCCGTTCGGCGGCTTTGATCTGCCTGGACTGACTCGTTCATGTACAGCCGTGTCGGCTTGCAGCAATGCACACCCGATGGCGTATTCGGAGGCATCCCAGACGACGCTGAACGACTTTGTCCCGTCTGGCAGGGCCAGGACAGGGGCTCTTGGAGGCTGGCCTTGATGCTGTCAAAAGCGTCCTGGTGATCTTGCTCCCAGCGCCAGTCGACGTCCTTCTGAAGAAGGCCCGACAAGGGCTTAGCGAAGCCCGCGTACCCTGCGCTGTACGTGTGAAGGTACTTGGCAAAGCCCAACCACTTTCGAAGAGACTTCTGAGATCGGGGCGTTGACCATGCTGCTATGGTCTTGACCTTGTCTGGGTCAGCCCAAACGCCCACGTTGCTTACGAAGCAACCGAGAACTTTAATCTCTGACGACGCGAAGACGCACTTGTCGATGTTGACGTAGAGCTTGTTTGCTCGCATCACATCCAATACTCGACGGAGGTGCCCCAGATTCACTTCCATGGCCGTCTCGCCTCGCTCGGCACGGCTATGGACGAAGATGTCGTCGAAGTACCTCTGTACGAAGGCGCGCAGTGGCCTAAACAACTGCGTCACCAGGCGATTAAATGTCGCCGGGGCGTTAGACAAACCCTGCGGCAAGCCGAGCCACTCCCAAAGCATGCCGCTTGGAGTGCTCACCGCGGTGAGCGGGATGTCACTCGCATCAGGATCTGGTAGTATCCGTCTACCAAATCTAGCGCACTACACAGTATGCTTCCGGTCATGTTGTTCAACAACACATCCTTTCGTGGGACTGGTGTTTGGGCCGGCACCGTCGCGTTGTTCAGCTTGTTATAAGCATGAACTAGACGCCACTTTCCGTTCGGTTTCCGAACGCAGAAAGTCGGCGTCGAGTGCGGGGATTTCGACTTCCACACCATGCCTGTCTTCGCTTTCGCGGCGAAGAAGGCATCTATGACCTCGCACTGTTCGCGCGGGAGAGGCCATTGCCTCGTGACACAATACTTTGTGCCGGGCACGAGATCAATCGCATGCCGTACGCCTCGACCCGGTGGGAGCTGGGTCGATGGGTGTTTGTTCACCACGTCCGCATACCCCGTCACCAAAGGATAAGCCGGATCCTTGGGATTCTTAAGGATCTCGGAGCCCAAGCGCGTCTGACGCTGCTGGTTCAGGTCTTCCAGGACGTCCTCGCCCAAGACAGAGGAGGAGTTAAGCTCCTCCCGAGTGGTCTCAGGTATTATGAGCACCATCTCGGCAACCGTTCCAGCTATGAGGTTGGCCAGGAAAGACTCGACCGTCATTTCCTCGAGGTTCAGCATCTCTGCAACCTCTGGCAACGGTTCCAAGTGGACATCAGATGCCTTGACGGGTAAACCGGTCTCGCCATCGAAGCTGTGATAACACTCTTCCACCGGCCTTGTCGGAGGAGCCCGGGGCCTGGCCTCCGAGTCGCTTGAAGCGACGTCGACCTGAACGAAGTTCAGATCCGACTTTTGGCGGCGGCAGCGTCGCTGTCGACGGCGACCGTGACATGGAACGTTGTAACCCACGTCTGGGGATGTCAGATCGCCGACATCCGAGGCACTGGAGGCCTCGTGTGGTACTGTGTTTCCCACACAGGAAGCGTGTCCGACCCATTCCTCTTCAATTAATGTCTGGGCGACCGTGTGTGGAGCTCTGTTACCCACCTTGAACACGCTATTGCAAGCGTTCGTGACAGCTGCAACTGTCTGCGGAACTATGTTACCCGCTTGTGAACCTACGTTATACACTTGGCCAGCGCCTCCTCTGGGCGCTGCCACCATCAAAGCATCCTCGGAGTCGTCAAACTCTCAAGCATCTGCCAGATGCCTTGGTACCCTGGCAACCCTTGTGGGCGCCCCGGGTCCTGACAGAGGTGGGAACATGACTCACCAAAGCTCTGTCGGACTTCGCTGGGCGGCTGGTACCAATTGCCTTGTCTCGCCAGCCGATACAGGGCTCGTGCTTCTCAAGCCAGGACATGCCCAGGATCATATCGTATGGATCCATGTCGAGAACAGTGAACTGTTCGAGGCAGTCAAAGTCTTCAAACTTGACGGCCAGATCCACTTGGACGTTAGGGACAGTGACGACCTTCCCGTCGGTCAGTTGCACCGACACCGTCCCGTCGCCCTTGCTTTCTCTCAAAGCATCGGACAGCTTGTTGCTATTACGAGCTACCGTCTGGCGGCGTGCGAAATTCTTCGACGCGCCAGAATCGATCCAGATTCTAAAGGGATGATCGTATCCCCGTACACATCCGTGTACTACGAGCAACCCGCCGCTGCTCTTCGCCGATTCGAGAGTGCGAAGACTCTCAGGGGCTAAGTCCCCGTGGTACGCGCCACCCGCGCACCCATCACGAAGACTTAATTCTTCCCCAGTAGGGCGCCCCGCCCCTACTGGTTCCCAGCGTCCCCCTGTCCGCGGGATCCTGGCTTCTGCCAGCGACCCTTGAGGACGGGCTTGGGGAAGGACCGTCTGCGGAGGCTTTCAGCGGGACAGTCGCGCTTGAAGTGACCCATCTTCCCGCAGCCGAAGCAGCGGATGTCGCGCTGCTCGGCGGAGCCGAGTTCCATGGGAACTGGTCCGTTGGGGCTCGCTCGACTGTGAGCCGACAATGAACTCCCAGGCCATGCTGAGGCCGGCGTACGCGCCTGGAGATGGCTGTATTCTTCCTGAAGAGCCACTTGAATCGCCTCTTCAAGGGTGCTTGACTGCACCCGGATCAGCTGCGTGCGCGCTGGGCCCACTCGAAGCCCGTCCACGAACACGGTCATCTTGATGTGCTCGTTGAGTGGGTTTTCTACCAGGGACGCCGTGAGATCCCGTATCTCTTGGACGTACTCATGCAGCTCACGTCTCCCTTGTTTGTACGAGAGGAAGCGCGAGCACTGGCAATACTCGTAGTTCGCCTGGAGGAACGCGCTCGGAGCTGTTCGCACAGCTGAGCCCAGGATGTGCAGCATCCAGGGGATGTTGCCACCCGCGTGTACACTCAACTCGTAGCACGACCGCTAACGTTGGAGAGTGCAAAAGCATCACGGAGTTGCTCGGTCGAGATCAGTGCCGCGTCCATCGCGAGCTCTACTTCTCGAACCTAGACATGAAGGTTCTAGCCGTCCTTCCCTTCATACGGCTTAACCTTCAGCCGTATTGGCTTCGGTGAGGCGGATTTGCTTCCGCCGCCGAAGCCTGCAGGTTCTCCCGCACATGCGCGATGAGGCCCTGCTCGTACGCGTCGAACGCATTGACGCGCTCAAGTTGCTCAGCCGGTGTTGACACCACCAGGCTCTGCAGGGCCTCCATCCCGAAGATGCCTGCCATCTTCCGAACCGACTCGACCTGTGAGTCGTTCATAGGGGAGAAGTCGTTCCTATCCATGGCAACGAGCTTCGGAGAGGTTCAGGTAGTGTACCCGCGGTGGCGTGGATTGACTACAAGTGCTACCAAGTGTGACGGCGCCACACAGCACCTTGCGCTAGAGAAAAGTCGCTTCCGAGAGTATACAAACTCTCAGTGAACGGCAGTTCACAGGTCCCCTATTATCGAAAAGGGAACAAAGTGACCTAATTAAGGTAGATTGTAAACTGGGTATATATTTATAAGTAGGTAAAGCTTGAGCTAAATACAAACTATAAGTCACCTATAGAAAAGCAATGTCATCAGCCAATGATTGGCTTCGGATGACCTTTGCACCTTGAATCAAATATCCGGAAGTATGACGTGTCACACTTCATGTAACTAAGGTACACTTAGGGCTACGTACCCCGTTAGGTTTGTAAATGGCCAGCTACTTTCTTTGTATGCTTCCGTGGCTTATAGGGAAGCACGCGACCGCGCGGAACCTCGCCTTCACGGACCAGTCGCAGCACGGTGGTAAGCTTCAGTTGATCTGCCTTACGTTTATACTTGCGTGGCTTTAACTTTAGCAACTCGTACCCCGTGCTGAACAGCTCAATCGCGTGAGATTCATCGCGGATAGTTGGCATCGGTACGTGGAGTTTTTCTTCAACTCCGATAGCAATATGGCGCATCATTATCGACCATTCTGACAGCGTCTAGATCGTCGGATGATATGCCACTGTAAGGAGGGTAGTCACGCCTTTGATCGCCGAACCACCACAGTATTTACACACTGGGTGGGTCGATGCTCGGAAACGCAAAGTCGTTTGGCAGCAAATTAAATTTTCCTCCCCAAATGTGATAATTTTGTGTGGTGAAGTGCTTTCTCAGAAATAAGAGAATGGGTCTGACGCGGGGTCACTATCCCGAATCAGTGACAATTTCAAGTGATTAGAGAGGATTTGGGTTGGCTGGCACGGATGCAAGTTGCCTGTGGTGGATTAGCCATGACGAGCATCACCCCGTATGAAATGACGATGGATCTGGTATGAACGAAGTACGAGAAGGCAAGATCCACCAAGACTTACCTCGGATCCACCCTTACCTGGATTCACCAAGATGGATATGGGATATACTATACAAGAGTGGATCGGGTATGGATCCTATGAAGGAAGGATGGTCGGTGCCCTCTGAAGGTGGATCTAGTAGCCACGGCTAACGAGGAGTCAAGATCCACCGCGCGGTACACCGGTATCCATACTTCCGAGTTCGGATCCAAGGAGGGAGGATCCCGCCTTGCGGTACCTGGATCCAGAGTATAGGGATGGTGGATGCAGTGGGTCTCGAACTTTCGTGGGACAATGGAGATCACAGACGGTTGCGAGATGATGTTGGATGATTGGAGAGCTCAGATCCACGACGAGTGTACACTTACAGTGAAGTGGATCCAAGCGACCTGGATCCTGATGAGTGTACCCATAATAGGGTGACCATAATGATTACGCCATGGATCCGGTGGATCTGAAGATAATACAGCTGGGGTGATGGGTCAAGGGAAGAAGGGACATGCAGCCGAGCCTGGTAAGGGATTTAACGAGGGAAAGACATAGAAGGTAGAGATCCAGGCAGGTATAGGCTTAAGTATCAATACAGACTTCTATTTGCACGATAACACGCAAGTGCCTTCCTGCCCTCAAGAACCGGAACTACATTGGCCGTACGAGCTCGGAGAAGGTTGGGAATTGCGAATCTAGTGTTGGTAGTGATAGCTGGATAATACATTGGCCAGCCCCTACAACCTAGTAAGCTTTCCCATACACGTGCAGATCCGACGGGCTGTGCCGAATTTACTACTTGGTCGGTTATACCCTAGAGACTCTCAACTCTCAAGATCCCGTCACAGGAGGCGGCAAGTACGACGCAAAGGAACGCAAAGGCAAGGGACACACCCGCAAGGCAACCCTACGGCCAGATCCACGATCTAGGCCCCGGATCCATAAGCTCGAATATTCGCTTAGGATTCGGAACAATCCACGGACGCAGAGTGAAGATTTTCCACTGCTGCTCCACCCCATCCCCACGTCTCGCCAAGACACTCAAGCTTCACCACTTGAACTCTTCGGAAGTTACCGAGAGAGCAAGATCCCGCCCTACCGACGGGTACACAAGGTGAGGAAAGCTCAGCAGAACACGGATCATCGGAGGACCCCCTCCGTTAGTCGGTGTCTGGGCGCAGTTGGTAAGTTGGATCTGGCAATCTCGCAGATTTTGCTGATCCCGCTATACCACTATGGTGTGCGTGCTCGGATCTTTTGGTGACCCGTGATTTTCATCTTGCGTCCCAATAAGATGCTCGAGTGAAGATTGAGCCAGGGGAAGAGGCGTCTTCGGAAGTCTGATCGACGAAGATTCTGCTGAATGTTATATGATCCGCGGATCGATGGAGTTTTGAAGGAACTCTGTCGACGGAAGAGAGGTGGATCCGGATCCGGATCTAGAATAAAAATCCTCTCCATCCTCCCCAGGTCTCCTCGGG
>NW_003307354.1:0-6561 GCF_000142945.1 Phytophthora infestans T30-4
ATCAATCTAGGATCTCCTCGAATGGGTGGAACGCACTGGGTTGCTGTGTACCGCGATCACTACTTCGATCCTCTCGGCATGCCTCCTCCGAGCGTCAAAGATCTCGACGAGAAGCAGTGGACCACCATCGATGTGCAGAACAGCTCATACGGACACTGTGGACAGTACTGCATCTACTTTCTATGGCAGCTTGGTCTTGGGCATCTTGAGCTGTCTGGAGCTCCGCCGTCAAGGTTTGCACCTGATCGGAAAGAGCCTATGCTAGAACCCGCAGATCGGTGGGCGACATAGAAGACGGACTGACCGGAGGAGTGGTGGAGGGGGCCTTGCCCGACGATTTGCCGGTACGCTTGGCGGGAGACATGTGTCGCGAAGGGGAGAAGCGGTTGTGGATGCTGGTAATGCACGCCGTGAACGCTGTTGTGCAGCGCCGACAACGTACAGGAGGCGATTGTGGTGAAGTGCTTTCTCAGAAATAAGAGAACGGGCCTGACGCGGGGTCACTATCCCGAATCAGTGACAATTTCAAGTGATTAGCAAGGATTTGGGTTGGTGGCACGGATGCAAGTTGCCGGTGGTGGATTAGCCATGACGAGCAACATCCCGTATGAAATGACGATGGATCTGGTATGAGCGATGTACGAGAAGGCAAGATCCACCAAGACTTATCTCGGATCCACCCTTACCTGGATTCACTTAGGTGGATATGGGATATACTATGTACCAGTGGATCGAGTGTGGATCCTATGAAGGAATGGTGGTAGGTGCCATCCAAAGGTGGATCTAGTAGCCACGGCTAACGAGAAGTCAAGATCCACCGCGAGGTACCCCGGATCTCATACTTCCGAGCTCGGATCCATGGAGGGAGGATCCCGCCTTGAGGGACCTGGATCCAGGGTATAGGGACGATGGATGCAGTGGATCTCGAACTTTCGTGGGACAATGGGGATCACAGATGGTGGCGAGATGAGGTTGGATGATTGGAGAGCTCAGATCCACGACGAGTGTACACTTGCAGTGAAGTGGATCCAAGCGACCTGGATCCGGATGAGTGTACCCATAATAGGGTGACCGTAATGATTACGCCATGGATCCGGTGGATCTGAAGATAATACAGCTGGGATGATGGGTCAAGGGAAGAAGGGACATGCAGCCGAGCCTGGTAAGGGATTTAGCAAGTGAAAGACATAGAAGGTAGAAATCCAGGCAGGTATAGGCTTAAGTATCAATACAGACTCCAATTTGCACAGTGACACGCAAGTGCCTTCCTGCCCTCAAGAACCGGAACTACATTGGCCGTACGAGCTCGGAGAAGGTTGGGATTTGTGAATCTAGTGTTGGTAGTGATAACTGGATAATACATTGGCCAGATCCTACAACCTAGTGAGCTTTTCCTTTACTTGTGCAGATCCGACAGGTTAAAACCGAATTTACTACTTGGTCGGTTACACCCTAGGGGCTCTCAACTCTCAAGATCCCGTCACAGGAGGCGGCAAGTACAACGCAAAGGAACGCAAAGGCAAGGGACACACCCGCAATGCAACCCTACGGCCAGATCCACGATCTAGGCCCCGGATCCATAAGCTCGAATATTCGCTTAGTATTCGGAACCATCCACGGACGCAGAGTGAAGATTTTCCACTGCTGCTCCACCCCATCCCCACGTCTCGCCAAGACGCTCAAGCTTCACCACTTGAACTCTTCGGAAGTTACCGAGAGAGCAGATCCCGCCCTACCGACGGGTACACAAGGTGAGGAAAGTTCAGCAGAACACGGATCATCGGGGGACCCCCTCCGTTAGTCGGTGTCTGGGCGCAGTTGGTAAGTTGGATCTGGCAATCTCGCAGATTTTGCTGATCCCGCTACACCACATTTAGCTCAGTGGGAAAACAAGTCAAGATCAGACGGAAATCTTTGTTTAGAAGGTTTCTTCCGAGGATGAAATATTGCACATTGTCTCGTATCATCTTAGGTATTTGAAAGAAGCTTTGACCGATGTACAGCATTGAGAAGCCTAACTTGCGCCCCTTTATGAAATACTGTTTCGCTTGAACGTTTGCTTGATGATCTAAAATCAGATCGTCGAAGATAATGAAGCGCTGGTACTTGTCTATCCGCTTGAGCTTGTTGCGCTCCTCATCCTTGATGCTGTAGTTAGTGGTCGGAGGCACCGCTCTGTCTTAAAAAAACAGCACAGACTTGTTGCCGAGCTTGTCGAAGAGGTGATCGTACAGCGGCTCGTCTCGTGACTTGACGCACACGATGATCTCGTGGAACGTCTTGTTCATAGCGACAATCAGGTTCAACAGCGCGTTGGTCTTCCCCGAGCCACTTGGAGCTGCCGCCAGCGCGCGGAATGGCACGTCGATCCCGTGGATACCTACATTTGGGTTTATCACATGCTCCCTTTTCGTGTATTGATAGAAGTTGATCATCTCTCTATATGGCGGTACAGATATATCCGCTTTCATATAAGGATGGCATCGTACCCCGCCATTCGTCCCACCGATGTGCTCAATACATCACTGTTCACCAAAAGCACAGATGGTCTGACTTTAGCGAATGCAGATCAGCGCTACATCCGCTCTGGATCGACAGCAACTGTCTTGAGTCTTAGCTGTTCGGGCTTGGCTGACGTCGGCTCTCTCAAGATCGGTGGAGCTACTGTCGACCTTACGCCAATCTCAGGCGTAACAGCAGGAACAGCTCTCGGAGGGAAGGCGCTTATTGTCGACAGCTCACGCAACATAGCGAATCTAAACAATGTCACTTGCTCGGGCCTTGCAGATGTCGGCTCTCTCAAGATCGGCGGAACGGCAGTCGACTTGTCACCAATTTCAGGTGTCACAGCTGGAGTAGCTGCCTCGAGCAAGGCTCTCATTGTTGACAGCTCTCGCAACATAGCGAATCTAAACAGGATCACGCTTGGCAATACGAGTAACAACGCGTCCATCGACTGTGGTATCATCTCACCGTCAATGAAGTGGAGTATAACGGACTCCTTCTGGGTCTGGATTTGCAAAAGGGACAAGCTCCAAAACGGCTGGTGATTTGTGGGGATTCAAATTTGGTAATCAGACAGGTGCGAGGTGAGATTGACTGCAAGGCCCCGGCCCTAACACTGTTACGGCAGAAAGTGATGATCCACCTGCGTGGTTGGATGAATCACGAGTTGGTGCATGTCAAGCGAGATTGGAATGCCAGTGCGGATAGCTTGGCCAGTGCCGCTTTACGGAATCAATGCGGCGTTGAAGTGGAGAGAGAGGCCGAGCATCAGGATCTCGTTACGTTGAATCGACTAGACGAAGTGGTGGTAGTCGGATCCGGGAAAAGGACAGTCCAGGTGATTGCCGTCACTAGGTCCAGAGGAAGGATTGGGATCCAGCCCCCAGATCCTCGAGGAAACATTTGTGAAGAGAGTCCGCATTGAGCGGATCCTCAAAGCACTGAACGAGGAAGCGTGGATCCTGGGATTAAAGAAGTATCTGATGGGGGATGTACGAGACTTAAGTCGGGAGGATGCCAAATCCTACAGCATTATCGCTACGGATTACGCAGTGGATCTGAATGACTTGCTTTTCTATTGCCCCCCCCCTACGAAGAGAGTCCACGAGGATCGAGACGGATTGATGAGATTGGTGATGCCAGAGACCTTACAACAGGATGTCCTACACCACTACCACGCTAGTTTAGAAGGTGGACATCAGGGCATCGGTCGGACCTACCAACGGATCCGGAATGTTTTCACTAGAGAGGACTATTCAAGAGCGTACAACGATATGTCGGTGAATGTGTGGATTGTGAGACAGGCAAGGGCAGACCCACAATCGAAGGGGAGTCACCTGGGAATGTCCAAGCGACTTACCCTTTCCAAATCATAGCCATGGATCATATCCCCTCGTTGCCCAAGTCGTTCAAGGGAACACAGAATTGTTGATTTGAGTGGACCTGTTTACCGGATACGTGATAGCCAAGGCTAGTGCATCTAGAACTGCGCAAACCATTGCTGAATCGTACGAGGAGTGTGTTCTCCGAAGATTTGGAGCTAGCGAAATGATTAAACATGATCGGGAGCCAGGCTTTATGTCTGATTTCTTTCGAGCATTCAACCGAGATCCTGGGGCAGCGACAGCGAGCAACCATGGCATATCGTCCCCAATCTAACAGGTCGGCCGAGCGCATTGTGCAGACAATCACGAGAGCACTCAAGATGTATGTCCAGGATTTGGATCAGAGGGATTGGGATGAGTACGCAGAACGACTCCCCTTCGCGATAAACACCGCCCAAGACAGGATCCGGGGTGATACCCCATTTTACTTGGTACATGGGTGGGATCCCAAATCCACCCTGGAAGCGGCCATCCCAGTATGCAGCACCAAGAAGAGGAACCGAGATCCAAGGCGATGGCGATACCAAGTCCAGAAATACTACCGGCAAGCTAGATCCCAGGTGAACGAACGACTGCGGAGTGCGATACAGGATCGAACGGATCGACACAACGAAGATGCCCGTCCACATCAAATCCAAGTGGGATCGCAGGTGTGGCTTTATTTGGATCGAGTGAAAGAAGGGTACGCCCGCAAATTAGCCCACCTATGGCATGGACCGTTCCGGATGAGCGAGAAGATTGGAGAACATGCGATAAAGTTGGAAACGGCAGGTACCGAATATCGCCTGTTCCCTGTAGTACAGGTATCCAAGCTGAAGTTGGTCAAAGGGAATCCGGATCGAACAACAGATCCGTCTTTCGGTGGATGGATCCGATCGCGTCGACTTCGACTAAGTCCTCCTACCGGAAGATAGTTGGAATGTGGATCTCGAAGACGACGAGTTCGAAGTCGAGAGGATCACCGATATGAGGTCAGGGAAACGATCTAGATACGGACGGATTTACCCTGAATTTCTAGTGTATTGGCGTGGATATGACGAACCCAGTTGGGTAGACGAGGCAGATCTAAACTGCGGAGCATTACTCTACGATTTCTTGCGGGATCATACGAATCGTAACAGATTCGGCGTGATGCAGTCTCATGAAGAAGAGTAGGAAGGGGATCCCTTGATGTGAGTCGGTCATGTCGATGGGAGGATGAAGAAGGACCCACAGGAAGGGTGTGGGCCAGGAGGAGGAGGATCGCTGATATGAGTTGGTCACATCGGAAAGAAAGAGAAGACGAATCCACAGGGTGGATTAGGAGGAAGGAGTGGATGTTTATGCATAAGAGTGACGTTTTACGTGTGAGGAGTCCTGCTTGATTTCAAGCACGACCTTTCAAGGGCCCGAACTATACTGACCCGATTGAACCTGGATCATTGGCGCTAGATCCGGATGAAATCGAGATCCAGCGGATCCAACCGGATCCGGGATCTCGCCCAGATCCAGGTGTACACTGAAAGGGTGGATCCCGCCCAGATCCAGGTGTACACTGAAAGGGTGGATCCCGCCCAGATCCAGGTGTACACTGAAAGGGTGGATCCCGCCCGGATCCAGGTGTACACTGAAAGGGTGGATCCTGCCCAGATCCAGGTGTACACTGAAAGGCCCGGACTAGATTTCTCAACCAACGAGGGAATGTTATAGGCATATTCAAGTAAGAGAGTGTGGATTATAATAGCTTATGCAAAGGGCTAGCTCGGCCCAGTTTCCAGTCGCTAGTTACTGCTACGAAACGAATCCACGAAGACTGAAACTGGGGGCGTGGTGTCAAAGAGTGATGAGGATCAGGTAGTCTTGGGCTGAACGTTGAAGAACTTGCCCACCAGACGCTGGATCTGGCGTCCTGGGTGTTGGCTCAGGTCCCCGCGAAACTGGATACGCCAAGGCTCGGCCTCGTCGATCTCTCGCAAGGCTTCCAATAACTTGTTGCTGTTACGAGCAACCGTCTGGCGGCGTGCGAAATTCTTCGACGCCCCAGAGTCAATCAAGATTCTAAAGGGGTGATCGTACCCCCGTACACATCCGTGTACTACGAGCAACCCGCCGCTGCTCTTCGCCGATTCGAGAGTGCGAAGACTCTCAGGGGCTAAGTCCCCGTGGTACGCGCCACCCGCGCACCCATCACGAAGACTTAGTTCTTCCCCAGTAGGGCGCCCCGCCCCTACTGGTTCCCTGCGTTCCCCTGTCCCCGGGATCCTGGCTTCTGCCAGCGACCCTTGAGGACGGGCTTGGGGAAGGACCGTCTGCGGGGTCTTTCCGCGGGACAGTCGCGCTTGAAGTGGCCCATCTTCCCACAGCCGAAGCAGTGGATGTCACGCTGTTCGGCGGACCCGAGTTCCATGGGAACTGGTCCGTTGGGGCTTGTTCGACCGGGAGCCGACAAGGAACTCCCAGGCCACGCTGAGGCCGGCGTACGCGCCTGGCGATGGCTGTATTCTTCTTGAAGAGCCACTTGAATCGCCTCTTCAAGGGTGTTTGCCTGCACCCGGAACAGCTGAGTGCGTGCGGGGCCCACTCGAAGGCCGTCCATGAACACAGTCATCTTGATGTGTTCATTGAAAAGGGTTTCCCACTAGGGACGCCGTGAGCTCCCGTATCTCTTGCACATACTCGTGCAGATCGCATC
>NW_003307355.1:0-6564 GCF_000142945.1 Phytophthora infestans T30-4
TGAGCAGCAGCGAGTTGATCCCGTAGTTTTGCTGCAGTTGCCTCGGCATCCTTCAATTTGTCACCTGGATCGACATAACGAGTTGATATGGGGTTACCGGGAGGAGGCAATAGAAGATCCACGTACTCATGCGACGGAGCTTGGATTCTAGTTCCGTTTGCGCTCGCTTGGCATCTGCCCACTCGGTAGCCGCCTTGTCACGCTGAAGTTCGGTGTCCGCCAACTTGGCCTGGATCTCGTCGCGGACTTGAGTCATGAGTACGAATTGTTCAAGCGCGTAATCTAGCTCAGCAGATGCTTTCTCGAGCGACTCGTTGGTATCTTTCAATTCCTCGAAAAGACGAGCCAGAGCCCCATCCGGCGACGAGGGAGGTGGATTCGGCGCGGGGGACCCTCCACGCGACGACCCTAATGCGGATCCGTCATGGGCGGATCCCACATAATCGTTGGTCACCACCTCTTCTTGAGTCAGGCGCAACTCGTCGCGGAGCCGATCCAAGCTCTCGTCAGCAGCCGCGCTAGCAGCTTGGGACTCTTCCAGATCCCGTTCGATGTTGTGGATTCGGGATTGGAGCTGGTAGATCTCGGATCCGGCGAGCGCCATCTCCCCAAGGAGATGGTCGTTGTCGTCTCTCATGCCACCCCGCTGACGGGAGGCGCGATCCAGCCGTCCAGTCAAGTCACGGATCTCGACTGCTTGATCGGCCAACATTAGTCGCAGATCCTGCAAGCGAGAGGCCGCACGGTGCTCCCACCCTTGGATCTTCATAGCCTGGTCATGGACCTGGGCTCGCAAAGTTTGGCGTGTTGGCGTGCGAAGACGTGGATAATGACTGATAGGCCTGCTGAGCAGCCGCCTCTGCACGTTGAGCTTGGTCTCGAGCATCTTGGGCCGTCTGGAGCTCCGCCGTCAAGGTTCGCACCCGATTGGAAAGAGCTTGGGCTAAAGTCCGCAGATCGGTGGGTGACATAGATGAGGGGCTGACCGGCGGAGTGGTGGATGGGCCCTTGCCCGACGATTTGCTAGTACGCTTGGTGGGAGACATGTGTCACGTAGAGGAGGGAGCTGTTGGGGACGCTGGGAGTGTACGTCGTGAACGCTGTTGTGCAGTGCCGACCACGTACAGGAGGCAATTGTGGTGAAGTGCTTTCTCAAAAATAAGAGAATGGACCTAACAAGGGGTCACTATCCCGAATCAGTGACAATTTCAAGTGATTAGAGAGGATTTGGATCGCCCGGCGCGGATGCAAGTTGCCTGAGGTGGATTAGCCATGACAAGCAGCACCCCGTATGAGACGACGATAATTCTGGTATGACTGATGTACGGGAAGGCAAGATCGACCAAGACCTATCTCGGATCCACGCTTACCTGGATTCACTTAGGTGGATATGGGATATACTATGTACCAGTGGATCGAGTGTGGACCCTATGAAGGAATGATGGTAGGTGTCATCTGAAGGTGGATCTAGTAGCCACGGCTAATGAGGAGCCAAGATCCACCGCGAGGTACCCCGGATCCCATACTTCCGAGTTCGGATCCAAGGAGGGAGGATCCCGCATAGAAGGACCGGTATCCAGGGTTTGGGATGAGGGATGTTGTGAATCTGGTACTTTCGTGGGACGTGGAGATCACAGACGGTTGCAAGAGGATGTTGGATGATTGGAGAGTTCGGATCCACGGCGAGTGTACCATTACAGTGAGGTGGATCCAAGCGACCTGGATCCGGATGAGTGTACCCATAATAGGGTGACTATGATGATTACGCCATGAATGCCGGTGGATCTGAAGATAATAAAGCTGGGATGATGGGTCAAGGGAAGAAGGGACATGCAGCCGAGCCTGGTAAGTTGATTTAGCAAGTAAAAGACATAGAAGGTAGAAATTCAGGCAGAAATAGGCTTAAATATCAATACAGACTTCTATTTGCACGGTAACACGCAAGTGCCTTCCTGCCCTCAAGAACCGGAACTACATTGGCCGTACGAGCTCGGAGAAGGTTGGCATTGCGAATCTAGTGTTGGGAGTGATAACTGGATAATACATTGGCCCGATCATACAGCCTAGTGAGCTTTTCCTTTACTTGTGCAGATCCGACAGGTTAACCGAATTTACTACTTGGTCGGTTACACCCTAGAAGCCTCTCACATTTTCAGAAATCTCGTTCACAGGAGGCGGCCAGTACGACCCAAAGGAAACTACAAGGGCAGGGACACACACCCTCCCAGGGCAACCCTACGCCCAGATCCACGATCTAGGGCCCGGGATTCCATTAAAGCTCGAATTATTCGCTTAGGATAGCGAACCATCCACGGACGCAGAGTGAAGATTTTCCACTGCTGCTCCACCCCATCCCCACGTCTCGCCAAGACACTCAAGCTTCACCACTTGAGCTCTTCGGAAGTTACCGAGAGAGCAAGATCCCGCCCTACCGACGGGTACACAAGGTGAGGGAAGTTCAGCAGAACACGGATCATCGGGGACCCCCTCCGTTAGTCGGTGTCTGGGCGCAGTTGGTATATTGGATCCGGCAATCTCGCAGATTTTGCTGATCCCGCTACACCACACGTACTGCGGGAAATTGGGGCACATGATTGACAAGTGCTGGACCAAGCAGAAAGACGAGGGTCGAGGTGCTCGACGCGGCGGCAACGGCCGTGGACGCGGAGCTTACAACATCCAGTGGCGAAACGACGGCGACGACGACTACGACTACGATCGAGTAGCGTTCGCGGTTTCCCTGGAATGTGGAGTTTCAACGAACAAGAATATGTCTGGAATGTGGGCGGTCGACAGTGGTGCCCCACACCACATCTGTGACGACAAGTCCAAGTTCGCCAATCTCATCGAGCGCGATGAAGGCGAACTTTCGGTGGCCGACGGGAACAAGGCGGCTATCAAGGGTGTGGGGACCATCGTGGAAAGAGTGGTCCTGCCCAACGGCACCGAGCGCGAGATCGAGATCAAGAACGCGCTTTATGTGCCTAACATGAGCAAGAATCTGCTTTCAGTACCGCAGATCAACAAGAACGGAAAGTTCCAAGTGGTGTTCGATGGCACTGAGATGCACATCTCACGCAAGGACTCGAATCAAGTGGTGGCATCGGCGGATCTCGTAGATGGACTCTACTGGCTTCGCACGCCTCTTCGATCAGCAAATGCGGCGACAACTGGAAGGACGGTCGACCTGCATGCGCGTATGGGTCACGCTCCAGTCGAGGTGCTTCGCAAGATGGTCGACAACAAGATGATCAAGGACGCCAAAGCACCTTCCAAGCCTAGCGGACCAAGTCTGTGTCGCGGCTGCCAACAAGGCAAGATGGTCCAAAAACCATTCCCTACCAACCGTGACAAGCGTCGCTACGACACTTTCGAGTTGCTTCCGTGTTTTGGCGTGCAAGTGCCAACGCAGTCGAAGCTGCGGTGGACTTATCGGAGCCAGCGACGTTCCAAGAGGCGGTGAGCGGCCCCGACCAAGTGCACTGGCGCAAAGCAATTCGTACTGAGCTCAAGTCGATGCGACTTCGAGGAGTGTTCCGTGCTGCTAAGTTGCCGAACGGACAACGCGCTATTGGTACCAAGTGGGTGTTCAAGATCAAGCGCAAAGCGGACGGATCGATTGAGAAGTACAAGGCACGCCTCGTGGCCAAGGGCTTCAAGCAAAAGTACGGCATCGACTACACTGAGACGTTCTCGCCGGTTGTCAAGTACGTGACGTTGCGCATGGTGATCGCTTTGGCCAAGTACTTTGGCTGGCCGCTAGACCAACTAGACGTGGTGACGGCATTCCTGTACGGCGTGATGAGGGAGATCGTGTTTTGCGTGGTTCCCGAAGGTGTCGAGCTCGACGGTGACTTCGACTGCCTGGAATTGGTGAAGGCCATTTACGGTCTAAAACAAGCTTCGCGCGTGTGGAACGAGACTTTCGACGAGTTCGTATGCTCTATCGGCTTTCAAGTTTCGGCCTTTGACCCGTGCCTCTACATCAAAGTTGTTGATGGCCACTGTGTACTCATACTGGTCTACGTCGACGATGTCTTGGTCACCGGAAGCTCACCCGAGCTGATCTCACGCACGAAGGACGACCTCAAGACACGCTTCGAAATGACTGACAGCGGCAAGTGTGTGTTCGTCCTTGGGATCGAATTGGTAGACGGTCCGGACGGCAGCGTGACGATGAGCCAACGGCGTTATGTGGATGACATCCTGAAGCGCTTTGGTATGGACGAGTGCAAGGCTGTGGTAAGTCCGGTGGATATAAGCACTCGACTGGTTCCAAGCGACGCGGCGACCAAGGTACAAGCTCCGTTTCGCGAAGCTGTTGGTGCACTAATGCACCTGATGACCGCGACGCGTCCAGATATTGCGTACGCGGTGGGCTATGTGTCGCGCTTCATGGAGAATCCCCAAGACGAACACTGGGTTGCGGTCAAGCGTATCTTTCGCTACCTGCAAGGCACCAAGACGCATGGAATCTGCTACAAACCGGGTAACAACATCGACTTTCGCGGATACTCTGACGCAGACTGGGCTGGTGACCTCGCGGACCGCAAGTCGACTTCCGGCTACGTTCATGCTGATGGGTGCGCCAGTGAGCTGGGGCAGCAAGAAGCAGTCAAGTGTTTCGCTGTCTACGAGCGAAGCGGAGTACATCGCGCTAAGTCTGGCAATTCAAGAAGGCAAGTGGATTCATCGCCTACTGTGCGAGATATTAGCAGCTGCCAATGAGACTGGACCCGACCTCAAGATCCAAGAAGACAACCAGTCGTGCATCAAGATGACAAAGAATCCTGTGAACCACGGCCGCGCCAAGCACATCGACATTAAGTACCACCACATCCGCGATGAAGTCAAGCGTGGTGAAGTCAAGCTCGAGTATTGCGAGACTTCTGTGATGCTGGCTGACATCATGACGAAGGCGCTCCCAGGGCCTCGTCACATGGACCTAGCAGCTGCTCTCGGTATCCACGCGTGTTCGCATTGAGGGGGCGTATTGAGGGTTGCTGGTCTTGGTACTGTGTACCAGTTGTACCCATTAACCGGTCAACCTGAACCGGTCCAATACGATCCCGCTGTGATTATGGTACGTTGTTTATGCCACCCATGATTGGACGAGTAGAATGATTGGACGAGTACAGAATGATTGGATGAGTAGAATGATTGGATGACCTAGGTAGTGAGGACAGTGTAAGCCCCGATAAATCAATCACTTTCGAATCTTCCTTCTTCCGCTCAAGTGCCTTCACTCCGGTCTCCGCACCAAGTGCAGAAGTCACTCCGTTCAGCCCCAAGCTTCATTCCAACACCTCTACACCGTTAACAAGACGAGATCCTGGGAGTCTTGGCCGCGAGCATCACTCCTCGAGCTAAGATGGATGAGGCGCTGACTAGGGTCGCCCCTAAGAAAGAGCCCAAACGCCGGATCCAGATCCCGATCCCGACGGTACAGGTGGATGAGGATCTATACGTCCTGAGTTTCGATGGATCCGCTCGTGTACGACGCGGAGGGGGAGCATACAGTGCAATACTGTGGAGACTGCCCGGATGGAAAGTTGTACGGGCCAGATCCACTTACGCGGAAGGCCTCACCGTCAATGAGGCGGAGTATAACGGACTCCTTCTGGGTTTGGATTTACTAAAGGGACAAGATCCAAAACGGTTGGTGATTTGTGGGGATTCAAATTTGGTAATTATTGAGGGTTGCTGGTCTTGGTACTGTGTACCAGTTGTACCCATTAACCGGTCAACCTGAACCGGTCCAATACGATCCCGCTGTGATTATGGTACGTTGTTTATGCCACCCATGATTGGACGAGTAGAATGATTGGACGAGTACAGAATGATTGGATGAGTAGAATGATTGGATGACCTAGGTAGTGAGAACAGTGTAAGCCCCGATAAATCAATCACTTTCGAATCTTCCTTCTTCCGCTCAAGTGCCTTCACTCCGGTCTCCGCACCAAGTGCAGAAGTCACTCCGTTCATCCCCAAGCTTCATTCCAACACCTCTACACCGTTAACAGGTTATGAGCCCAAGCACCATGTCCTCTGCCCATGACGCCTCGACCAAGGTCACCATCGACAAGTTCAACGGTGACAACTACGCGACGTGGAGCCGCTACATGCGTGGCGTGTTTCTGACCAAGTCGGTATGGCACGTAGTGAACCGGGAAACGACGCCGAGCTTCACGGACATCCGGACCAAGGACGACTACGTCAAGGCGAGCAACATTGCGTTCGGACTGATGTTGCTCCACATGAACGCGGACTACCATCACGTGGTTGATGACTGCGAGGAAGCGTGGGGCGCGTGGACGCGCTTGAAGACGCTGTATGGTGGGTCGCAGAAGGCTGGTCGCATCTACCTGAAGCGCCAACTCTTCAGCATGGAGATGTCGGAAGGCGGCAATGTCTTGCATCATTGCAACGAGGTCCTCAACATCAGCGCCAAGCTCAGCAGCATCGGCGCCAAGATGGAGGACGAGGACGTGGCGATCTGCTTACTGCGAAGTCTCCCCAAGAGCTACGAGAACGTCGTGCTGAACTTGGAGATGAGCAATGCAG
>NW_003307356.1:0-6610 GCF_000142945.1 Phytophthora infestans T30-4
CGCCCCACTTTAACGACGAAAGGATGAGGGATCCACTGCTTCTCGCCGGATACATCTCGGATCATTCACGGAGACAATGGGGATCGATCTCTCTGTCTGCCAGGGGGAGCAGTGTTTGGACTTCCCGACCCAGCCGTGCTTAGGAAATGCTGCGGGCCTTTGCTCCGCCGAACCCCCGCTAGAAGAAGGCGGGCGGTTGGATCCGGCACTTTCCCCCAAAAGGCTCCGAGCCCTACGCCCCCAGCTCGTACGTGTCCAGCAAGTCAAGGAGTCCGACTCAGGAACCTGAATCAGGATCCGACGGTTCGGACTCCGACCCTGAAGATTACCGTCGAGTCTGCCTCACTGCGTCCAACGATCGAACGGCGAAGACCGGAGACAACTCTCGACCGGTGGATTCTGTACCCGGGGAGCGTGGGATGTACATCGTAGCTGGTGTGCTCGACGCAGAGGATATCTTCGAGCTAGCCCTGGATCTCATAGTATCCGCGACGCGGGACCTCTTTGCCAGAGTTAAGGCCATCACCGGAGAAAGGTCGCGCACTATGGATCCGGTGTCGTTGCCGAGGGTCAGCCAAGCTGCGTCCTCGAACTACGAATCCGCCGCTGAGGATGAGTCAGACACGTCGTCCGAACCACGACGCATGACTTTAGGACCCTCCGGGGCATCCATGCTGGAAGCGCGGGCGAGGATCCGAGGACAGGAAGCCCCTGTGAGCGTGAAGGCTCGGGATCCAGTAGGCCCTACGCGTGATCGGACACAATCCAGCCAGGATCGAGCCAGATCCGGCATGGAGCCAGTGGGACTATCGTCAGATCGGGCTCAAGGTAATCGCCTCACGGATCCGGTCTCGCCAGTGGGCCAGACGGCCACAGGCTATTCCGACACACCCTGCAGCAAAACTTCGAAGCTGCGATGAGTCGTTTCCTGGCCGAACAGGGTATGAGAGCGCCCGTGCCACAAGTGCAAGTGCTTCACGAACATGGAGCACGAGACGTGGAGATGGAGTCCGTGGAGGGAGACAACTCCCATAATGAGTTCGACCCAGATGATCTGGATGGCCCATCCACTTCGTCAGCAGTGGTAGCAACAGCCACAGCCGGGGCAGGTGGATCGTCCATGATCCAGAGGGTACGGATCTCAGCCATATCGGATCTGAAGGAGTTCACGGGCAAGGATCAAGATGAGGACCGAGCGAGAACATGGATCAGCAAAGTCAAGTCGTCCCTCATGAGAGATCAAGCGTCGGATGCTGAGAAGTGTTTGACCTTTGCGGATCTGCTAGCGGGGCCAGCCAGGAACTGGTATCGGCAGCTGGGCAGATCCACCAGGAACAAGTGGCCAGATTTGCTGCGCAGTTTCCAGACCCAGTACTGTGGATTGGGAGTGTCGATGGCACGAAAATACTACCACGCTCGCCGCAGATCGGATGAATCCCCGCTAGAATACCTACATCGACTAAATGTGGCCGGTCTACGGGCCAAGTTGAAGATCAAGGATGGGGGATCCAAGGTACTGCGGGAACACGTGGATCATTTCATCGAGACGGTGGGAGACGTGAATCTGGCCGACAGGCTGACCCTGTTACGACTTCCCGACGCAGACGAGCTTGAGGAAGTGCTGCGGGCGGTGGATCGCGCGAAACACCGCCAGAAGAAGGCGGCGGTCGGATCCGGCAAGTATCGCCAAAAGGCTCCGACGCCTACGGCCCCAGCTCGACGTGTCGACCAAGTCACGGCGCCCGACTCAGGAACTGAATCAGGATCCGACGGTTCGGACTCCGACCCTGAAGATTACCGTCGGGTCTGTCTCACTGCGTCCAACGACCGAACGGCGAAGACAGGAGTCAACTCTCGACCGGGGGATACCGTACCCGGGGACCGTGGGATGTACAGATCCCGAGTCTTCATGGACGGGGCAGCACAAGTCAGGTGATCACAGTGCGGATCCCGGAAGCACACTGAATCTGGATGCTGGAAACATCTGGTCTGTGAGAAGTGTGGCAAGAAAGGTCATCCCGGGGATCATTGCTTCTACGTGTGTCGCGGGTGTGGCGAGATTCACGACGTCGGCAAGTGCCCGATGGAAAAATTCTACAACCAGATCCGCCAATGGTTTGATCCAGCCAAGCACCGAGGGATGTTGCCAGAAGTGGCCGAGAAGATGTTAAACTAGGACGCTCGCCGGGTTTGAATCCGGTACGAGCCGAGCGCTCTAGGTACTGCATTTATGCATTTGTGAACAAGACATCGCTAGATCCAGGTAGCAGGAGTCGATAATACACGTGATCTACATGAAGTGTCAGTTGCCAAGATCTCTAGTTTGCGCCAAGTGGATGAGTTTGCCAGATCCGAAGTCTCTTCAACCCTGGATCTACAAAGAGGAGAGGCACGTGGTTATTGGGAGAAGCGCCAACATGGCCGATGGTTTGAGCCTACCAAGGGTGAGGTCACTGCAGATCCACCTAAGGTCTGTCAGGTCACTGAATCCCGTGGATCTGAGGATGTTGGATCCATGGATCTGCTAACCGGGGAGTCCCGTGGATACTGGAAGTACCATGCCCAGGAAAGTGGTTCAGACAAGCCAAGGTAGGGGGCAAGATCAACAATGAAAAAGCAATCCTACTCCTAGATAGTGGTGCCGAGGTGTCTATACTAGATACCGCCTTTGCTCGTAAGGTTGGGTGCCAAGTGGATGGGAGTCGGATCCAAGACTGTGTTGGGGATTGGTGAAGGCGTGAACCGTACGAATGGGAGAACGCGGATCAAGATCACGCTGGCAGGTTGTTTGGTGTATTGGTTTGACATCTGGGTTGGAGATCTCGCTGGCCAAGATGCCATCCTCGGGATGGATTTCATGGTACCGGCCGGAGTGAGGTTGGATCTAGCGGATGGGACACTTTGTTTCCCTGACGAGATGCGGATCCAGCTCAGCGAACGGCGGCCGTTGTATGGAGCGAAGATGAGGATCATAAGGGCGGATAAGACGACCTGGATCGAGCCCGGAGAAACCTGGGAACTGCCAGATCGGTTAAAGTGGGTGGAACATGAGAAACGGTGGGTCACTCGGGGCGAGAAATGGGTGCCTACCGTAATCCAGGGACCAGGTCGATCGCAATACCTCCAGGTCATGAACGTCAGCGACAAGAGACTATTACTGGACCACTATGAAGAGATCGGACGATGGTTGGCGAAGGATAGTATCCCTAAGCGACCTGGATATGTGTCAGTGGGATCCCGTCGTTACAGAGAATGGCAGAATCTGGCGTACGAGGCGACTACCGAGATCGAATCTCTCGGAGAGGAGGGGTCCCCGGCGGAGCCAACTGGCCCCTTGGTGGATCGGCCTTCATACCCAACTCCGCGAAAGATCCTGCAGAGGGATCGACGGGTCGAGATCCAAGCAATGGAGGTTGGATCCAGGACGGGGGACGATCCCCAGAGTCGGCCCTTAGATAACGCAGGGTCGGTGAATAAAGGATTGCAGAGGGCTAAAGCCGAACAGCCGGATCCCGCTGATCCACAAGTGGATCCAAGCTTTCCATTGGAGAAAGTGCCTGGATCCCTATCGAGAGTGGCAACACTAGTCAAACCAGAATCGTCGGGTTTAAGCTCGTTAGAGGACCGACTAGATCCGACCGGTGACTTTCCCAGTACCAGGATACCCGACCCCACGAAGACAGAAGGGATGACGGTCGAAGGAGAGTCGCGGTGCCTGGATCCAAGGGTGGATCAGACAAAGACCGAAGATGAACAAGTCTGCTACCGTGAAGGCGGGGATCTACACGCCGAGGATCTGGGAGAAGGCATGGCGGTGACCCCGGAGGTACCACTGACCACAGAAGAGGTCACGATTGATGATATCCAAGTGGATCCAGGGACGAATGAAGCTGCTGAAGTGGATCGTCTGCGTCAGAAAATCTGGGAGAGCCGACATCTGCTGATTGGTAAAGGTAATGCGTTACCGCCCGCTGCCCGCGGAGTCAAATGTGACATCGATGTCGGCGACGCGAAACCGATCGCTCAGAGGGTGCGGAAGGCGGCGCCTCAGTTCCGAGAAAAACTATCGGATCTAATTAAGGGCCTGCTGCAAGCCAAGATCATCAGTTTCTTAACGTCCCCGTGGGCATCCCCAGCGGTATTCATCATCAAGAAGAACGGGGGTGGATATACGTCTGTGCATTGATTACCGGCTGGTTAACGGTCTGACTCGATTGATGGTGTATCCGATGTCTCTAATCAATGAGCTGTTGGAAGATCTGGATAAAGTACTCTGGTACGGCTCTCTTGACATGGCCAGCGGTTTTTGGGTAGTTACTATGACGGATCGAGCTCGCGCGATATCCGCATTCATCACACCGTTTGGACTGTTCGAGTGGAACCGGATGCCGTTTGGATTGAAGAACGCACCCCAGATCTACCAGCGTCTAATCGATAACGCCCTCTATGGATTCACCGGAATACCGGAACCCAAAAGGGGTGGATCCGGGGAAAATCATACGGAAGTAGATCCATTTGAGGCAGGAGAGCCAGGGGATCCTGGAACCCCGTCCGTGTTAGGACGCAGATCTTACATCGACGACATTCTAATCCCGGCGAAATCGTGGGATCAGTTGTGCGAAAGAGTGACATCCCTACTGGAGGCGTGTACTATAGGGGAATCTCTCTATCAGTGTGGGAAAGAGCTATTGAGGAATGCGCAAGGTGGATTACTTAGGCCATCGAGTTTCTAAGGAGGGATTGGAGACGAATCCTAAGGACCTGTCTTCGTTAGACGATTTGTCCTTCCCGCAGTCGTTACGGGCGATGCAATCCTTCTTGGGCAGTTTGAACTATTACAGTCGGTTCATCGAGGATTACGCCCTGTTTGCCGCGGTATTTTATGAATTGAGAGAGGTAGATTTTGCTGCGATGACCACTCCAGCTGTCCGGATAAAAATCCAACAAGCTCTGGCCCGGGAGATGTCGGGTCCACGAAGGGATCCAAGTGGTACGACGCCAGAAGAGGACCTAAAACAGGAGCTGGATCCACCCCGGGACCAACGGAGAGAGGATCCAGTCTGGATAGAGACGACGGATCAGAACATGGAAAAGGCAGAATCTCGGTGGATCCGAGCTCAACACGCATTCGTGGAACTGAGGAACAGGATCGCGACCACGCCTATCCTCCGTCATTTCGATCCAGAACGTCAACCTACGGTAATAGTTTATGCCAGCGACTGGGCAGTCTCAGCAGCTCTGGTACAAGAACATGAGGGGATCTGTCATCCAGTCACCTTCGTCAGCCGGACACTGAAGCCGAATGAACTGAACTACGGAGCGGTGGAGAAAGAGATACTCGCGCTCCTGCGCGTGTTGGATCTGAATTACAACCTGCTGGTGGGAAGATCCATCCGGATCCTGACTCGACACTCTACGCTAGCCTGGCTGTTCAAGTCGGCCGGGTTACAAGGACGTTTGGGACAGTGGGCAGCTTTACTCTCGCCTTAGACGCTGGAGATTGTGAAATGCTCGAAAGGGGAAGACGAGATCCTGGTAGTCTTGGCCGCGAGCATCACTCCTCGAGCTAAGATGGATGAGGCGCTGACTAGGGTCGCTCCTAAAAAAGAGCCCAAACGCCGGATCCAGATCCCGATCCCGACGGTACAGGCAGACGAGGATCTGTACGTCCTGAGTTTCGATGGATCCGCTCGCGTACGACGCGGAGGCGGGGCGTACAGTGCGATACTGTGGAGACTACCTGGATGGGAAGTACTACGGGCCAGATCCACTTATGCGGAAGCCTCACCGTCAACGAAGCGGAGTATAACGGGCTACTGCTGGGTTTGGATCTACTAAAGGGACAAGATCCGAAAAGGCTGGTGATTTGTGGGGGATTCAATTTGGGGGATCAGACAGGTGCGAGGTGAGATTGACTGCAAAGGCCCCGGCCCTAACACTGTTACGGCAGAAAGTGATGATCCACCTGCGTGGTTGGATGAATCACGAGTTGGTGCATGTCAAGCGAGATTGGAATGCCAGTGCAAATAGTTTGGCCAGCGCCGCTTTACGGAATCAATGTGGTGTTGAAGTGGAGAGAGAGGCCGAGCATCAGGATCTCGTTACGTTGAACCGACTAGACGAAGTGGTGGTAGTGGGGTCCGGGAAAAGGACAGTCCAGGTGATGGCCGTCACTAGGTCCAGAGGAAGGATTGGATCCAACCCCCAAATTCTCAAGGAAACATTTGTGAAGAGAGTCCGCATCGAGCGGATCATCAAGCACAGAACGAGGAAGCGTGGATCCTAGGACTAAAGAAGTATCTGATGGGGGATGTACGAGACCTGAGTCGGGAAGATGCCAAATCCTACAGCATTATCGCTACGGATTACGCGGTGGATCTGTATGACTTGCTCTTCTATTGCCCCCCTACGAAGAGAGTCAACGAGGATCGGGATGGATTGATGAGACTGGTGATGCCGGAAACCTTACAACAGGATGTCCTACACCACTATCACGCTAGCTTGGAAGGCGGACATCAGGGTATTGGTCGGACCTACCAACGGATCCGGGAATGTTTTCACTGGAGGGGACTATTCAAGAGCGTACAAACGGTATGTCGGGGAATGTGTG
>NW_003307357.1:0-6652 GCF_000142945.1 Phytophthora infestans T30-4
CAGACACCAAAGGCTTCGTCTGATCTTGCTGGAGCACTTCAATCGTAACTTCCTCGGACTCGGCCGTGTGTTGCACATTGCTGGAGTAATCACAATGATTGCGTTGCAGTTACGAACACAACAAAGTTAGATAAGTGTTTCCAGATATCATGGAAGGGGGGGGGCGACGTACTAGTGCAGGGTTTCGTCGATATCGCTGTCGACCGACACGAACTTCGTGTGGCGCTCGTTGTTGCCCACAGCCAATCGTATGCTGAGCTTTTCTCCCGGGTCGCGGGCTTCCGCAGCCTCGAGTCGATGGACTGGCAACAAGTAAACGGCAAAGAGTCAGGTTATGCAGCGTTGTCAGTGAACCAAAAGGTCAAAGCGCACCCGTAACGGCCAGTGTCCCGGACACTGGCATCTTGGCCTGATCCCCGTCGAGACTTCGAGCTTTGCTGGCCAAATCGGAAATGAAGAGCTCATTGGCCCGCGCAGCACCACAGTGGTGCAAGGGAACTTTCTGCGTGCCCTCTCGCATGGGCCAATGGGTGCCTTTCTAGTTGCTTTCGCAGCATCTTTCCCCGCGAAACTTTGACTTGGCAATTGTATGCTGCTTTAGATGGACACAACTTGACCTGGGCATTAGCTGCTGAGACCTGCAAATGCAAGTGCCGGTAGTTTCATAGGGGCGGGCCGGCCGCCCGCCGGCCCGGACGACGATGCTGTCTCACTAACGGCTACGAAACTTATCAGTGCACTTGGCGTTTGTATGGCCACCCAGTGAACACTATCCGAGCAGCTGTCGCGCCTGCGCTTGTCCTTTGTCCGGGCGCTGCGCACGAGACAGGAAGTCCGACATGCAACTGTGACGTAGAGCTTGTCATTTTGCCAGTTGTCGCTCGGGGCTTACAAAAACCAAGTCATTTGCAGAATAAGCTCAGGGTGGTTGAAGCAAAAGATCGGCCCTGTACGTCAGCAACACCAACGGAAACGGAGTCCATTCAGCGGCAGAGTCTGCCTGGCAGACTCTGCCACTTGCCCCTTTGCCAAGATAATGCAGACGTGGCGCCTTTCAATATTTGAGCGAGATGTCTATTGTTGCCTCTCTGGTTCAGTTTTCGCCTCGAAACGAACGTCCAGGGCCAGGCAATTGCTCAGGCCCGGTGCTGGGCGGCCGTCTGCAGGTTGAGTGACAGCGACGAAGGCGTGGAGGCAGGACTGTGGAGAGCAATCGTTGCTGTTGCCTTTGACCACCAATCTGTAGTGTTGGCCTGTGGTCTCTTGCTTGACGAGCTGACTGAGTTGCGCAGCTGCCGCTCTGGATAGGAATCAGGCGAGGTGAGCACTGCTGAGCACCAGCCAAGTGGGATCGTTTCCGAGGACCACCATTAGGCAGTTGCGTTCGTTGAAGCGTTTCCTGAATCGAGCCGAAAAAATGTGTTGTTCTCTATGCTATGCAGAAGGATCACTCAACAGGGCGGACTTCAACGCAAAGGGCGGACCGCTCTTCTTCTCCGTCAAGCAGCGTCCCAAACCGGGCTGTCCGCCAAAATTTGCATTGCACCTTGCTTGATTTCGCCTCCCAAACCGTTTTTTTATCTTGCTTCTTCGCAACGTCGACTGCGGAAGCCTTAGTGCAACCTCCCCCATCCTCCCACCCAGACCCAAGTCGGCTCATGGAACTCGGGCCATCTCGAGCCCTGACGATGCCGACACAGCAATACTACCAGAGCGAAGGAGTACGCGACCTACAGCGCTCAGCCGCTGAGTCAGCGCGGGGTTCTACAGAGGTGTTTACATCTACTTTTGAGTAGACAATTGAACCTTGTCCAACAACGTACACTACCAGATACCCGGTATCATATCGAACATAACGCTCGCGCTAAAAGAACCGGAGGATACTGCTCCTTTAGGATCAGCAGCACAGTGCTGGTGGCACCGACTCGACTCGAATCTCCAGAGAGCTATCCAAACATGTACAGTACACGGACATGAAGCAAAGATCGCGTGGGTCTACATTGTATTTGGTGTGCGCCACATGTTGTGGCACAGTGTGCAGCACACTGCCCGATGACGAACCTGCGTAGTGCTGGCCAAATACACATTTAATACATGTGCATCCTTGTTCGATACAGGTGGGCCTTACTCAGTGGCGGCAGGTTGTTGCGAACAATATTGAGGACGCTGCGGTCGTGTGAATAGCATTCGCGCTCGGCAATTGCCTATTTCCGGTGGCTTACAGGAGATCTTTGCTCTACCGTAAATGTGTCACCACTTCGAGCGCAAGATCGATGAGTCCACGCCACGCGCGAACACTGAAGCTGGCGGTGAATAGCATCCGATGCTTCTTTCCGTCACGACCGTCTCCTGCGGACTCTAAAGCCAAGAGAGGAGCTCTCGAAGTACATGTACTACATGTATTAATAGTCGCTATCTCGATCCTGGGCAGAAGCGCCCCGCACTTGCACCATGTTGCAGCTTATAGACCGGGCGCAGCACCACCCCCAGTTCGAATGACGCGCTCGGTGCATCACCTTTTCGGTCTACGATCGTCCAGCGTCTTCGAGATTCGCTTCAATGAGGGGTGGCCAGCTTTCTCTGCGTTTGACTATGGCGCAACGTTCCCTCTGCGCGGCCACTACTTCATTTTCCAATTTCTCAAGACCCACAACTGATCTCTTCACCATGCCGACGTCCGGAAAGCTCACGATCAAAGTCCACGGCATCGAGGCCACCTTCGGCGAGGAAGAATACCGAAACAAGAAGCTGGCCGTGCGTTTTGCCGTGGGCAAGGCCGAGTACACGACCAAATACAAGAAGCACGACGTGCGTATCGACGAGAACGCCATCCTGCGCGTGCACGAGGCCGCGGCCGACGCGAAGCTCACCATCGAGCTGTTGCAGGAGAAGGTCAAGAAGCCCATTGTGAGCACACAAAAGTCGCTGGCCGAGTTCCAGAACAACCCAGTGACCCGCAAGATGACGTTCACGTTCGGCTCTAAGGGCGCGCCCAGCACGGCGTTGCTTTCGTACAGTGCCGACTGGGAGTCAAGCGAGACAACGTTGGCCGCGTTTGAGACCCACCGGCCGTGGTTCATGCGTGCGTCGTACTACTACGACACCACAAAGAACGTGTACAACTACACCACGAGCTTCCGTGTGGTGGCCCCGTTCGCCCGCTTCGGCGAGAACACGGCCAACACGGTAGTCGAGAAAGTGAGTGGCAAGTCGCTGCATGAGATCGATGAGGCCTGGGTTGGCCCGGGTCTTAACGCTCTGGACGACAGGGTGGACGCCACCATCTCGTCTGTGGTCGAAACTTTGTACACGAGTCAGCAGTACGCGCTCAAGAAGAAGGACGCGGCCGTGGGTGTGGCCTCCAATGTCGTCAAGAAGACGGGCGAGACGGTCTCGGGCGCTGTAGGCGCCACCGTGCACACAGCCGCTAATGTAAAGGACTACACGACGGAGAAGGTAGTCTCGGCCACGTCCAGTGTCTACGGCACGGTGGCCAGCGTGGCCGACTACACGAAGACGCAGGTGGTGCACGCCTCGTCGTCCACGTACGGCACAGTCAAGGGTGTCACCTTCACGGCGCTCAGCTACGTGCCTGTCATCGGCCCAAAGATCGCAGTGTAAGCCGTACAGCTAGCTACGTATCGATATTTGTTAATAAGGGCTCCTAACACGCCCCACGGCCAGAACTTGAGAATTCCCGATCGATAGGGAAGCAGCGTAAAACATTCAACATCATTCCTTCGTTTGGCATACCATGTAGATTGCATATCGACGCTGAAGTTGTTAAAAGTTGCTCTTTTTCAATAGCATTATGCTCATTTTCCGTACACTGTAGAAGTGTCATTCAAATGTCAGTGAGCACTGCCACCGCTGAGTGAATCGAACTCGTCAGCTTATCGAAAAGCTGCAGGCGCAAAAACCTCGTACGCTGACGCTGCGAACTGGTAAAAAGGGGTTCCGAAAATGTTATTTTTAGTAAATATATTTTTTATTTTCAGTAAAATAATTTATCCGTAATTTATTAGCGAGCTCCCATTTCAAAATCAAATAATTTATTTTGCGCTCTCTCCAGGCAATAACCTTGAACCGGGCTCGATAGAGCTCTACGGACCAGCGGTCCAGCTGAGCCACAATCTACAATCGATCTGCTGCGCTCTTGCCCTCCCATTTTGATGGTTGGTCGCTGAGACTCCGCGAGAGCCACCTGCATTTTGTGCAGCATTGTCATTGTCCGATCTGCTCCAATACCCACATGCCTCCGAAGCGCACGAATAATGTAACGGGGTACGTAGCACTAAGTGTACCCTGGTTACATGAAGTGTGACACTTCACACTTCAGGAGTATGACATGTCATACTCCGGGATATTTGGTACAAGGTACCAAGGTCATTCAAAACCAACCATTGGTTTTATGACATTGCATTTCTATAGGTAACTGATAGTTTGTATTAACCTCAAACTTAACCTACCTATAAATATACTCAGTTTACAATCTACCTTATTTAGGTCACTTCGCCCTCTTTAATTAAAGAGGGGACCTGTGAACTGCCGTTCACTGAGAGTTTGTATACTCTCGGAAGATAACTTCCTCTAGCGCAAGGTGCTGTGTGACCCCGTCACACTTGGTAGCACTTGTAGTCAATCCACGCCATCGCGGGTAGACTACCTGAACCTCCGAAGTTCGTTGCCATGGATAGGAACGACTTCTCCCATATGAACGACTCTCAGTTCGAGTCGGTTCGGAAGATGGCAGGCATCTTCGGGATGGAGGCCCTGCAGAGCCTGGTGGTATCAACACCGGCTGAGCAGCTCGAGCGCGTCAATGCATTCGACGCGTACGAGCAGGGCCTCATCGCGCATGTGCGGGAGAACCTGCAGGCTCCGGCGGCGGGAGCAAACCCGCCTCACCCGAAGCCAATACGGCTGAAGGTAAAGCCGTATGAAGAGAAGGAAGGCGAGAACCTTCACTTCTGGGTCCGAGAAGTAGAGCTCGCGATGGACGCGGCTCTGATCTCGACCGAGCAACTGCGTGTTGCTTTTGCACTCTCCAACCTTAGCGGTCGTGCTAAGAGTTGGGTGTACACTCGGGAAGCGACATCCCCTGGATGTTTCACATCCTGGGCTCAGCTGTGCGAACAGCTCCGAGCCGCGTTCCTCCCGGCGAACTACGAGTACCGCCAGCGTTCGCGCTTCCTCGCGTGTAAACAAGGAAGACGCGAACTGCACGAGTATGTGCAAGAGATACGGGAGCTCACGGCGTCCCTAGTGGGAAACCCACTCAATGAACACATCAAGATGACTGTGTTCATGGACGGCCTTCGAGTGGGCCCCGCACGCACTCAGCTGTTCCGGGTGCAGGCAAGCACCCTTGAAGAGGCGATTCAAGTGGCTCTTCAAGAAGAATACAGCCATCGCCAGGCGCGTACGCCGGCCTCAGCGTGGCCTGGGAGTTCCTTGTCGGCTCCCGGTCGAACAAGCCCCAACGGACCAGTTCCCATGAAACTCGGGTCCGCCGAACAGCGTGACATCCGCTGCTTCGGCTGTGGGAAGATGGGCCACTTCAAGCGCGACTGTCCCGCGGAAAGACTCCGCAGACGGTCCTTCCCCAAGCCCGTCCTCAAGGGTCGCTGGCAGAAGCCAGGATCCCGGGGACAGGGGAACGCAGGGAACCAGTAGGGGCGGGGCGCCCTACTGGGGAAGAACTAAGTCTTCGTGATGGGTGCGCGGGTGGCGCGTACCACGGGGACTTAGCCCCTGAGAGTCTTCGCACTCTCGAATCGGCGAAGAGCAGCGGCGGGTTGCTCGTAGTACACGGATGTGTACGGGGGTACGATCACCCCTTTAGAATCTTGATTGACTCTGGGGCGTCGAAGAATTTCGCACGCCGCCAGACGGTTGCTCGTAACAGCAACAAGTTGTCCGAAGCTTTGCGAGAAAGCAAGGGCAACGGGACGGTGTCAGTGCGACTGGCCGACGGGAAGGTCGTCACTGTTCCCAACGTCCAAGTGGATCTGGCCGTCAAGTTTGAAGACTTTGACAGCCTCGAACAGTTCACTGTTCTCGATATGGATCCATATGATATGATCCTGGGCATGCCCTGGCTTGAGAAGCACGAGCCCTGGATCGACTGGCGAGGCAAGGCAATCGGTGCCAGCCGCCCTGCGCAGTCCGACAGAGCATTGGTGAGTCATGTTCCCACCTCTGTCAGGACCCGGGGCGCCCGCGAGGGCTGCCAGGGTACCAAAGCATCCGGCAGATGCTTGGGAGTCGTCGACGTATATGACGACTCCGAGGATGTTTTGATGGTGGCCGCGCCCAAAAGAGGCGCCGGCCAAGTGGGTAACTTAGGTCCACAGGCGGGTAACTTAGTTCCGCAGACAGCTGCAGCTGTCATGAACACTGAGAACAGCGTGTTCAGAGTGGGTAACAGAGTTCCACTCACGGTCGCCCAGACCATAACTGAAGAGGAAGACGTCGGATACGCTTCCTGTGTGGGTAACACAGTGCCACACGCGGTCGCCCAGACCTTAACTGAAGAGGAAGGCGTTGAACACGCTTCCTGTGTGGGTACAACAGTACCACACGAGGCCACGAGTGCCTCGGATGTCGTAGCGACGACATCCCTAGACGTGGGCAGCAAAGCTCCCCGTCA
>NW_003307358.1:0-6662 GCF_000142945.1 Phytophthora infestans T30-4
CCTATGAAGGAATGATGGTAGGTGCCATCTGAAGGTGGATCTAGTAACCACGGCTAACAAGAAGTCAAGATCCACCGCGAGGTGCCCCGGATCCCATACTTCCGAGTTCGGATCCAAGGAGGGAGGATCCCGCATAGAGGGACGTGGATCCAGGGTCCAGGGATGATGGACGCAGTGGAACTCGAACTTTCGTGGGACAATGGAGATCACAGACGGTTGCAAGATGATGTTGGATGATTGGAGAGCTGAGAGCCATGACGAGTGTACACTTACAGTGAAGTGGATCCAAGCGACCTGGATCCGGATGAGTGTACCCATAATAGGGTGACCATAATGATTACGCCATGGATCCGGTGGATCTGAAGATAATACAGCTGGGATGATGGGTCAAGGGAAGAAGGGACATGCAGCCGAGCCTGGTAAGGGATTTAGCAAGTAAAAGACATAGAAGGTAGAAATCCAGGCAGGTATAGGCTTAAGTATCAATACAGAACCCAATTTGCACAGTAACACGCAAGTGCCTTCCTGCCCTCAAGAACCGGAACTACTTTGGCCGTACGAGCTCGGAGAAGGCTGGGAATTGCGAATCTAGTGTTGGTAGTGATAACTGGATAATACATTGGCCAGATCCTACAGCCTAGTGAGCTTTTCCTTTACTTGTGCAGATCCGACAGGTTAACTGAATTTACTACTTGGTCGGTCATACCTTAGAGGCTCTCAACTCTCAAGATCCCGTCACAGGAGGCGGCAAGTACGACGCAAAGGAACTACAAAGACAAGGGAACACACCCGCAAGGCAACCCTACGGCCAGATCCACGATCTAAGCCCCGGATCCATAAGCTTGAATATTCGCTTAGGATACGGAACCATCCACGGACGCAGAGTGAAGATTTTCCACTGCTGCTCCACCCCATCCCCACGTCTCGCCAAGACACTCAAGCTTCACCACTTGAACTCTTCGGAAGTTACCGAGAGAGCAAGATCCCGCCCTACCGACGGGTACACAAGGTGAGGAAATTTCAGCAGAACACGGATCATCGGGGGACCCCCTCCGTTAGTCGGTGTCTGGGCGCAGTTGGTAAGTTGGATCCAGCAATCTCGCAGATTTTGCTGATCCCGCTACACCACATTGGCCTCCCGAGGAGAGCTCTGGGGCTGACCTCTTCTTATAGCTTCTCGTCGCTCCTCGTGGCCTTGTGGGCGGCCACACTTCTAGGGGCATTTAAGAACGTGCCCTTGTTCAGAAAGAACAGTTGTTCGTTGACAACTTGGAGGCTGGTCAGTGTGTGCTTCTCGCGCCACACCGCATCCCTCTTAATGACTTCACGACTTGTCGTAAGAAGCCCGAGACCCGGGGTGGTCTCTATCCTCTTTGGGGATACCCCTGGGTTATACCCGAGAACTGTCCCACCTGGAGTTCTTGTGAGGACATGTTCTGGGCATGGGTGGAGTCTCTTAAGTACTCACCCACGGAGTTACGGGAGCTCCATGAAGATCAACTGCTGTCCCGCATCCTGGACCAGCGTGATCTCCGTGTGAGGTTTGCCCACTTGTTCAGCAAGCGCATGCTGCCAAGGGACATTCTAAAGCGCGCGGCTTCCAGCGCTCACGATGAGCGCGGGTACGGAATGTATTCATCATCCGTACCCCGTTCGGGCAAGAAGCCCCGGACTACTTATGAAGCTGCCGCCGCTTCTGTTCCCAGATTGCGACAGCCTTCGGGCAGTCACTCAGGAGCCGTTCAATCGGCCCCCACGAGTTCTCGGAGTCCTCCACTTCACGAGGAGCTGTCGCTTACCGCGACGCCGTTGCTCCTGGAGGATCCGCTCCACGTGGAAGTGGACTTCTCCATTCCGGTCAAGCAGGGGCGGAGGTGCCCTCGTACGAGTACGAGTACTCGGCGCCTCCCGAACGCCACTCTCGTCCGAGCGCTCCGGCTGCGGGTCCGACACAGGGCGCTGAGGTTGACCGCCTCCGTCAACGTGTCCTCGTGCTTGAGATCACACTTGGCCTTGCGACTGGCGGTGATGCTGCCGCCCAGACCGGGAATCAGGACGAGATCGCTTGTCTTGCGGGCCGCCTGGACCTGTTGGAGCGAGAGGTCGCGAGCCTGCACCTGCGGGTGGATTGCCGGGCCTCTTCGTCCGATCTGGACGAGGCCTTTCGCATGATCCGACGGATCGAGGCTCTGCTGCCACGTCCGGAGCCGCCTGCGGCACACTCCCAGACGTACGCGTATGGTGCGTACCCGGCGTACTCAGCGTACTCGGCGTATGGCGCCGGGGTCCGTTCGTACGGAGCCCCTCCGGCGTACGGTCTTGACCGCAGCCTTTTCGTTCCGCCCGAGACTTGGATGCCTGCTCCGACGCCCTCGTCGACGTCTGTGACCGGCCCTCGCTTCGAGGAGCTGGGTCAAGGTGGGTCTGCGAGTCAGCAACCCCCTGCGGATCAAAGTACCGCTTAAGACGTCAAACATAAAACGTCGGGTGCGTCGTCATTGACTTTGGCAGGTCGATGGTGTACGACGCACCATGTCTGGCCAGGACTACAAATGGTCCGATGAAGCGGTGCTTCAGCTTGCTGCTGCTGATAGAGCTGACAGTGTCAAGAGGTAGGTTCCTCGTGTCTAGTAACACTAAGTCCCCCACTTTAAATACACTTAAGTTTCCTCTTCCATGTTTGTCGGAGTACTCCTTTTGTTTATCCTGGGCCGCTGCCATGGCATCGCGGACCCGGTTGACAACGCTCAGCTTGGTATCCATAAAGGATTCCACTTGTTTCCACAGCGAAACTGGCCTCACATCCGAGACCTGGGAGGGTAGGGCTTTCCGAGCCTCTCCCCCACTTAGAATAGAGGGGTCAGTGTTTCCTCGAAGAGTGAGAGGCACTCTGGGGTGGCGGAAGCCGTTCAAGTAGAACGGCGTGAACCATGTGGACGCGTGCACCGCGTTGTTGAGCGCAAATGCATCAACTGGAAGCTGCGTCGACCACGTACGTGGTGCTGCCGCGCACAAACTGCGCAGAGTGTCCTCGAGCCCTCGATTGACGTGCTCTGTCTGGCCGTCTGTCTGTGGATGATCCGCAGTGGACATCTGCAGACGAGTTCCCAGTAAAGGAAACAGCGTTTTCCAAAACGAAGCCGTGAGCCGCGGGTCTCGGTCCGAGACAATCGTCTCCGGGAGACCGTGATAGCGGAACACGCCATCGACGAACAACCTTGCGGTTTGTTCGCCCGTAACAGTGACGGGAATCGGAGCAAGATGTACCATCTTGCTCAGCCGACACACGAACGCCAAAATTCCGGTGTTGCCGTGTCCGTCGGCGGGAAGCCCAAAGATGAAGTCAAGACTCATCGACTTCCAACAATCAGCCGGTACGGGCAGGCTCTGTAGTGGAGCCGAAGAGTGCCCTGCGGGTTTGACCCGCTGACATGTTTCACATGTCTTGACGTACCGGGCGACCCACTTGTGCATGTGGGTCCACCAGAAGGACTGAGAGACCGACCGAAAGGTCTTCTCGCAGCCCAAGTGGCCGCTGGAGGGCGCATCATGCGCCTCCGCGAGGAATGTCGAACTTCAGATCCTCGTCGTTGGGTACGACCACCCGTGGAGGATCAGTAGGCTCCACCCGATAATAGAGGAGGCCCTCCTTCAACTCATATCGGTGGAGCCGTGAGCGCTGTCGCGACGAGAGCCAGTCGGACTTCGCGCTCGTTCCGGCCTTAAGGAACTTGGCGATAGGCGCGACAGCCTCATCGTCCCGATACGCCATGCGTATCCGATCATATACATCCGTTGTCTCCCGCGTGATGTGGGCCAGCTCATAGTCGGGATGCCGAGAGAGGGCGTCCGCAAGCACGTTGAGCTTGCCCGGCTTATATTCGACGCGGAACTTGTATTCCGCGAAAAAGGACAGCCACCTCGCCATCCTTTGTGAGAGGTGAGGCGAGTTAGTCGCCGTCCTCAAGGATGCGTGGTCTGTGTAGATCACAAAGGGCCTAGAGCCCAGAAGGTGAACATGGAACTTCACAAGGGCATATTTCATTGCCAGGAGCCCCTTGTCATGGACAGGGTAGTTCCGCTCGGCGGCTTTGAGCTGCCTGGACTGGAACGAGATGACTCGTTCGTGTCCAGCCGTGTCGGCCTGCAGCAATGCACATCCGATGGCGTAATCGGAGGCATCGCAGACGACGCTAAACGGCTTCGTCTCGTCCGGCAGGGCCAGGACAGGGGCCTCTTGGAGACTGGCCTTGATGCTGTCAAAAGCATACCGGGGCTCTTGGCTCCAGCGCCAGTCGACGTCCTTCTGAAGGAGACTCGACAAGGGCTTAGCGAAGCCCGCGTACCCTGCGCTGTACTTGTGAAGGTAGTTGGCCAAGCCCAACCACTTTCGAAGATCCTTCTGGGATCGGGGCGCTGGTCATGCCGCGATGGCCTTGATCTTGTCTGGGTCAGCTCGAACGCCCACGTTGCTTACGAAACAACCGAGAACTTTAATCACTGGTGACGCGAAAACGCACTTGTCGATGTTGGCGTAGAGCCTGTTCGCCCGCATCACGTCCAACACTCGACGAAGGTATCCTAGATGCACCTCCATGACCGTCTTGCCTCCCTCGGCACGACTATGGACGAATATGTCGTCGAAGTACGTCTGTACGAAGGTACGCAAAGGGCGGAACAATTGCGTCACCAGGCGATTGAACGTCGCCGGAGCGTTAGACAAGCCCTGCGGCATGACGAGCCACTCCCAAAGCATGCCGCTTAGAGTGCTTACCGCGGTGAGCGGGATGTCGCTCTCTCGCATCCGGATTTGGTAGTATCCGTCTACCAAATCCAGCGCACTGTACAGTACGCTCCCGGCCAATGTTGTTCAACAACACATCCTTTCGTGAGATTGGTGTTTGGGCCGGCACCGTTGCGTTGTTCCGCTTGTTATAAGCGTGAGCCAGACGCCACTTTCCGTTCGGCTTCCGAACGCAGAAAGTCGGCGTCGAGTGCGGGGTTTTCGACTCCCGCACCATGCCTGCCTTCGCTTTCGCGGCGAAGAAGGCATCAATAACCTCGCACTGTTCGCGCGGGAGAGGCCATTGCCTCGTGACACAATACGTTGTGCCACGCACGAGATCAACCTCATGCCGTACGCCTCGATCCGGTGGGAGCTGGGTCGGTGGGTGTTTGTTCACCACGTCCGCATACTCCGTCACCAAAGAATACACCGGATCCTGGGGGTTCTTAAGGATCTCAGAACCCAAGCGCGTCTGACGCTGCTTGTTTAGGTCTTCCAGAACGTTCTTGTCCAAGACAGAGGAGGTGTTCAGCTCCTCTCGAGTGGTCTCAGGTCTCATGAGCACCATCCCGGCAACCTTTCCAGCCTTGAGGTTGGTCAGGAAAGACTCAGCCGTCATTTCCTCGAGGTTCAGTATCTCGGCAACCTCTGACAACGGTTTCAAGTGGACATCAGATGCGCTGACGGGTAAACCGGTCTCGCCATCGAATATGTGATAACACTCTCCCACCGGCCTTGTCGGAGGAGCACGGGCCCTGGACGACGAGTCGCTTGAAGCGACGTCGATCTGAACGAGGTTCGGATCCGACTTGAGGCGGCGGCGGCGTCGTTGACGACGGCAACCGTGACGTGGAGCTTTGCTGCCTACGTCTAGGGATATCGGCGCTACGACATCCGAGACACTCGTGGCCTCGTGTGGTACTATGGTACCTACACAGGAAGCGTGTTCGATGCCTTCCTCTTCAGTTAAGGTCTGGGCGACCGCGTGTGGCACTCTGTTACCCACACAGGAAGCGTATCCGACGTCTTCCTCTTCAGTTAAGGTCTGGGCGTCCGTGTGTGGCACTTTGTTACCCACACAGGAAGCGTATCCGACGTCTTCCTCTTCAGTTAAGGTCTGGGCGACCGTGAGTGGAACTCTGTTACCCACTCTGAACACGCTGTTCTCAGTGTTCGTGACAGCTGCAGCTGTCTGCGGAACTCAATTACCCGCTTGGGGACCTAAGTTACCCACTTGGCCAGCGCCTCTTCTGGCGCTGCCACCATCCAAACATCCTCGGAGTCGTCATATACGTCGACGACTCCCAAGCATCTGCCGGATGCTTTGGTACCCTGGCAACCCTTGCGGGCGCCCCGGGTCCTGACAGAGGTGGGAACATGACTCACCAATGCTCTGTCGGACTGCGCAGGGCGGCTGGCACCGATGGCCTTGCCTCGCCAGTCGATCCAGGGCTCGTGCTTCTCAAGACATGGCATGCCCAGGATCATATCATATGGATCCATATCGAGAACAGTGAACTGTTCGAGGCTGTCAAAGTCTTCAAACTTGACGGCCAGATCCACTTGGACGTTGGGGACAGTGACGACCTTCCCGTCGGCCAGTCGCACTGACACCGTCCCGTAGCCCTTGCTTTCTCTCAAAGCATCGGAAAACTTGTTGCTGTTGTGAGCAACCGCATGCCGGCGTGCGAATTTCTTCGACGCCCCAGAATCGATCAAGATTCTAAAGGGATGATCGTATCCCCGTACACATCCGTGTACTACGAGCAGCCCGCCGCTGCTCTTCGCCGATTCAAGAGTGCGAAGACTTTCAGGGGCTAAGTCCCCGTGGTACGCGCCACCCGCGCACCCATCACGAAGACTTAGTCTTCCCCAG
>NW_003307359.1:0-6741 GCF_000142945.1 Phytophthora infestans T30-4
TCCTTGCCCTCCACGCAACGGCTTCCGCCCTCAACGGCGTCGAATTACCTCTGTGACTTGTGTTCGGAGATCTTCATCGATCAAATATATACTAATATTCTCTTCTATTTCGTGCTCGCTGGAGACGCTTTCTTGAGAATGCAGCTCAATCCTGCTGCTATCTGCGTCTGACTCTGGGGTGGAGTTTTCGTCGTCACTATCGTCACACTCCTCATTTGCTACTGATTCGTTGTCGGGAGCTACCCGCTTCTCCTCTTCGTCACTTACGCTGTCTCAACCTCTCCGTACGGGCGCGTCTGTAGCCGAACCGGTATCTGGAATCACGTCGGAAAGTGAAGACGCCTGGGCTGTTTGTAGGAGATCGCTCAATTGCTTTTATTTCTCTGTCGCAGCGAGTAGATACTCGAGTAGTCCTTTGTCGCTGACGATACACCATGTTCAAATTTTTAAATTAAAAACAGGGCCGTTTATCCATAATTCACTTATGTACGAAAAATGGATAAAGGCACACTATGAGTTTTGGTAATTTACGATAAAAAACGGCTGCGAAGATATAAAATCTCTACATTTGAACTGCCACGAATTTCAAAATATTCACCCTTTCACCCCTCCCCTCTTTTCGCGCCAAACAGCCTTTCATTTTGAAAGATTTAAAGCGCTGTAGAAGCTCGCCGTCATCAGAGATATGAACAGCTCCGTGTCTACCTCGGATTCCGACGCCGCTGATGAGGCCACGCAGAGGCAGCCCCCTGCTTCTCTAGCGATTGACACCGAGGACCATATTCCCTCTCATGATAACAGGAAGCTCGTTGCGCGGCCTATGGAGAAGCGTCATTTCGCGGGCTGAGCTATTTTGTTTTTAGTATCTGGACAAGTATCAATGTGAAACGTACCAAGTCTTCCGCAAGAGGACGTCTACGAGTGTCGAGGCAAGAAACACGGACATCACGCGCCGTGGAAAGGCTACATCTACAACAGTTATTCCAGCTTCTTTCGAAAAGTATTACCAGCGGATGATATGCACGCATGGATGGTCACGGCCATGCCAATCGAGAGAACTATTTTATGAAGTTGACATAATGTCAGGCGCAGTTGTATCTTACAGTGATCTAGGTTGCTGGTTAAGGCTTCCAGGTGAAAGTAACTCAGCAATCCACTGTCCACAATCACCCTCTCGGTCAACTCACCTACGCCAATCACCCTGCCAACCGTCGAGTTGAAGATGATGACATCATCGGCTTCGTCGAGGAGCTGCAGGCGGCTGGAGCGAAGAAAAAGATGATCATGGAGTATTTGAGGCGGAAAACAGGTACGCCGGCTATTTATTATGAGATATGTACCGTTACTAAACCGCATTTATTATAAGCAAGCGAGTCACCCTAAGGGACGTACACAACATGGTTGTCAATATCAAGGAAGCACGGTGGGGAGCTACAACTGTGGAATCTATACTGGATTGCTGTTTCCGTGATTTTTGTTCTAAGAAGGGAAACACAGCTACGATCTATGTCGACGAAGATAAACTGGCTCAGACGATCACCTTTCAGACTCATCAGATGCGCCGCTTCTTTGAGGCTTTTCCAGAAGTGATGATGGTGGATGCCACCCACAACATCAATGACGCTCGGTATAAGCTGTTTAGCTTTATGATTCATGACGTATTCGGCCATGTAAGTGACAACTCCGTGATTATTTTTGGTTCTTTGTGACGCACAGTGTGTCATTTTGTCTTTTTGTGTCGCTTTGTGCCCCTCGGTGCTGTGTCTTTGCTATTGTAATTCTTGATGCCTCATTGTGGTTTTTTGTGATCTGTGTGTGAAATAGGGACAATACACCCAGCATGCACTGATGGAAAATGAGAGCGCTTAATGTCTTACGGACGCCGTCACTTCTTTCAAGACATCCAACCCTACCTGGGATAAAATCCGTGTCATCGTTGTTGACAAAGATCTAGGTGAAATTTTGCTTCTTCGTGCAGAGTTTCCTGGTGCTCGAATTCTACTTTGCGTGTTTCATGTCGTCAAGTACCTCCGTACTGAAACGGCTAAAAGGGATTATGGAGCTTTCGATCGCGAAAAAGTAGAAGATGCTGTTCATATGATGCTGAACACTCAGACGGGGCTCGAGTACGATACAGCTCGGAAGTATATGTACTACGTTGTGGAGGGACGTGAGATTAAATTAGATCAAGATGTTCCAAAATCCCTGCACCCGTTCGTGGAGTACTTTGACAAGAACTGGCATGAGTGCAGAAGAATGTGGAGTGGGTTTGGTCGCTCTGACGTGCCTCACTTAGACAACACAACAAACAATCGGTAAGAATGTTTTTGCAGATAAAATAAAATTGTACTAACTTTAACAATGTTCGGTCGCTTTAGTCTAGAAGCTGGGTGGGGTCATTTAAAGGATGTTTTGAAACCGACAATGATGCTAGACGAATGTGTGGATACTCTTATTTTCTTGCAATCAATAGATGAGCTCGAGTATGCTAAAAAGATCACCGACGTCGGCTACATGCGTTACGGGGGGGTCCGATGCAGAGCTCGAGAAGCTAGCGAAAGAGGTCAGTCAACACGCCGATCAACTTGCTGAAAAGCAATATCGTGTGGCGAACGACAGAAAGACGCACTACACAATCCATGAGCTACAGAAGTATGTGTTCGAGCTGACGTCGTCCGAGGATTCGACGGCTTATACCACGTTGATACTAGGGTGCGTCCAATATTTATCTATACTTTCATGACAAAACCTCACGTGTCTTTTATCTTCATATTTTGCAGAACTACCGCTGTTCGTGTACGTTTGCGAGGACTGAACTACTGCCATGTCGGCACGTGATTTACTGGCGCCTATTTTCGAACAAGAGTCCGAATCCGTTAGGACACATTAACCCACGATGGTGCTTGACGTCCCGATCAAATTTAACTGTGGAGGAATGTGAAGTTTCAGGGGGTGAAGCAGCATGTCGTTCGTTCCGGGTTCGTGAATCGTCGCTAAACGGATGTCACCATCGTGTGCTTAACGGAACGAATGAATTGCTTACGGCTTACAATGTTGGTTGTCGTATAGCCGATATTGTGAGCCGCAATGGGACTCCAATTTACAAGGACATGCTATGGCACTAAAGAAGTTCGAAGATATTGTGAAAGATGGCGTAGCCCCACATATTATTCCGGTTTTGGACTCATCAAGTGAAGATAAGAGTCACCCTGACAGTGTGGTCGGCGTACAAAGTCACTCTGAGCGTATACAACGCCACTCTGAGCGTGTGTCCGATGGCGAAAGCCACTCTGACAGTGTGTCTTGTGATAAAGGTCACACTGACGAAGCCGTGCGGACCCCCTCTGAAATGTCGGTGCACTCGGCAAAGTCTACACTTACGAAGCGGTCAACACCAGACGACCACCGTAGCTCTGGATCAAGTGATGACTCTTCGTTTTTTATTTCAAAAAGCACCAGAGGTAGAGGACGTCCGGCTATCAGAAAAACTCAGAAGCGAAAAGAGAAAAAGCTGCGAATGGAAAAGTCAAAGATGGAGGCAAACCAACTGATTCAAGGCGCGTTAACACCGGTATCAACGCTATCAAATGTTAGAGCAGTGATAGATTCAACTTACAGCTACGAGTCAGCTTTCGAATTCGTATCCCTCTTTCCAGTGAAGAATGTCGGTCCGAGAAAGCAAGTCATAGCCACGTCAGCAGCAGCACAGGAATGAATCAGCGCAGTCAAGTTCGTGCTACGAGAAAAATTTCTGTTAAAGTGTACTCGATCGCTTGGAGAATTCAAGAAGTCACATTTAGACGCTGATATAAAACTTGGTGTTCGAGCTCCAAAAGTGGGCTGCAACTGATAACAAAGTACTATCGCGTAATGGGGAAGCTCTCTGCTGTTTCTGATGCCGTCGATTGGATGCAAAGTACCCCTTTGGCACGTCTAGATGTACCCGACGAGCTCTACAAATACAAGGAATTGGACAAGCTTGCTGCTGCTACAGCGATTCAGAAAATGGTAATTCCCGTCGAGTTTTGGCGTGATAACGAACGAGTCGCTTCTGCTGCTTCGTGGGGGTACTTGGCTAAACGACGATAGCTTGATGCATGCAATGACATTCATAGGAAATGCAGCTCCAAAGGTGGGTTAATTGCTCCAAACGGTATGGGATGTGAATGTGAGGAAACCAAGCAAAGCATCATCAACAGGACCCAGCCTTTTCAATAAGGCAACGACTTCGTACTATTTCCGCTTCATTTCGATGGTATCCACTGGTGCGGCGCCGTCTTCGATTTCCACACGTTTCCCCCAACCAGCAAAGTGTATGACCCTCAACAGAAGCAAAAAATGCTTGAATTCCTGCGAAAATATCCTAAGGGCTTTATTTCCTGAGAAGGGATCCCTGATGTCAATCATTCACGTGGAATCACTGAAACAAGGCGACGGAGTCAACTGTGGGTCACTGGTATTGCACTTCTTTGAGTGTACAGTCCGCGGCATTGCTCTTCTAGATTCTGTTTCAAGCGCCATCCTGCGGTATATTCGGTTGCGGTATTTGCTGAAGTCACTGCATGTTTACATTGTTCAAATACACACCAAACCATTGAAAAATAACGTATTATACGCTTAAATCATATTTTCCCTTACTTATAGGTGTTTCCCGCAAGAATGATAAGCTGGGTAGAGACGCGACCTTGGTCCTCGTCGATAAAACTTGTAGATAACTCTATATTTTTTTCACGCTATTGGCCTCCGTGCAGGGGTAGTGAAGCCGACACAACATGCCAGTAAAAAATCACTACGTCAATTGTACAATCACGTAACATTCCATTTCGAGCCAGTGTACGTGCTACATTCAAGCTACAATTAGATTCGATGATGTATGCGCATACACCCCAGAAAGCCTATGATTAATGAAATTTATGAATTTAAAATTACGTTATTTATGCTCAGCGTGTGCCTTTTGTGATTTTGTTTCCTGGACACATCTAATTGTGCCCGCGTGGTGGCTTTTATATGCGGCACACATTCATAGTGTGACTCTAACATCGATCAAACTTTAATCTCGATAACTCTCCAAGCCGCATTAATAACATTTTGCTTGACGCTGTCTTAAATATGTATTGATATTGCTTTAATAATCATATTTTCCTTTTCTTAGCGAATACATACTTTTTAAGTGATAATAATGAATTTAATTGCTGTGTATTATGCAGAGTCACGCCACGGTTTTCCTTTTCACTACCGCTACAGGTTGACCTTCCCTCAAATGTTGTACTGTGTATTATTCTACCGAATAAAACATACTCCTTCAAGCACCACCAGTCCAATCCTCTACTCTACGAAGCAGCTATTTCGATTGAGCTTCTAGATTAGGCAAAATTCCGTACTCTCCTCTGCTCTGCGCTAGAGCTCTCGCTTGTGTACCCCGAACAGCAGGAAGAGCGTGCTGTCCTCCATGGAACTGACATAAAAAAGAGCACTAGCCCAGCACATGATGGTAATACATGAGCTTCGGTTGGCGCCCTTATGTACATGTATTCCATCTGTTGTAGCTGAAGCTACAGCGTGCAAATGTTGCCGGGTTTTGATTCAACAACGGATGCACTCATTGAGCAGAGGTTTCGCCTCATCGCGTACGCGATGGTGTAGAGGTTTTGCAACTGCAGTGGGAAGAGGAGTTCATGCGAGGACGTAGGTGTTTTGCAGCTGCAGCAAGTAACGAGGTTACAAAACCAACGGGCATAGAGGTTGAGAACCGAAGCACAAAGCTCTTTAATATACTCACTTCTACCTTTACACTGAGCGACACAATAAAGAATTCTTGAGCTGGAAGTCGCTCCCAGTCATGTAAGAAACAGACGAAGCAATGGTGCCGCATTCCGGTGGTGGAGCGCAGGTAGTGGTAGCGGTATACCCACCGTTACATCCCTTTACCGATCACAATCTGAGACTCGAAGAGACGACTACCAGAACTACAGTGATCGGTAGTGACACCAGTCGCCAAGTCGAGGCCTTGGCTCAGCACTCTGCCGCGGTGCACCAGATGACTGTGGAATAGTTAGGCCAAGTGCACCGCCAGCAGGACAGCCTTGCTGCGCAAACGTCAGGGTACCTGCAAGCACAGCACGATAGTCAGTCCCTACTCGAGCAGCAGTAAGAGATGAGACGACAGATGGATGAGCATTGACAATACCTGGAAGAGCAATACAGGTTGCTGAAGGCTGTCGAAGAGGCCGTCGGGCTACAGGGACAACGACTCGAAAGCTTAGCAGAGGCAGTGCAACCTCATTTCCAAGCTCGGTGGGGCGCTTTCGCGCTAGGTGCTGAGCCTTCGACAGAGCGCTGTGCTCTGCCGTCACTGTGGCAGCTGGAATTAATCTACCAGTCCCTCCAATTTATCGTGGCAGCTACAAAAAGGAGAAACGCGATTTTATGGTCAGCTACGCCAAATATACCCGCCGTATTAAGACGCTAAACCAGGGTACACAGGCGAAGTTTTTGTGATGCCACTGAGTGTCTGTATTGAGCAGGGTACAATGGTCAGATATTTGCGCGTTTGAGCTGTTCAAAGAAGCGAACGACGTGACAGAGACAAAATTGAAAGATTATCTTCTATTAGATCGAGTGCCGGATTATACTGCATACAAGACTTTGGACAAAGAGGTGAAGTCGCTTTGCATGGATACGAGTCTGCAAAACGCATAACCTCGGCTGTCACGACTTGTGGCTGACGTTTACGATTTAATA
>NW_003307360.1:0-6753 GCF_000142945.1 Phytophthora infestans T30-4
TTCTCCCATCCCATTATACCTCTTCTTCACAAAGGGAATATTTTTTTCTCTTCGTTGTTACCCATTCACCCCCGCCCCCATATGGTCGATACCCAAGCCATTGTTTCCCTTCCACGCCGGGGGATGACCCCCAGACTCAAAAATTATCAACGCCGGTTCGGGGGAAGATCGCTTGCAGAGAATGAAACCGGCCAGCTGGATCCCTTTTGATCCCCAAGTGGCCACAAGCTTTCCATTGGACAAAGTGCCTGGATCCCCTATCGAGAGTGGCAACACTAGTCAAACCAGAACCGTCGGGTTTAAACTCGTTAGAGGACCGACTAGATCCAACTGGTGGTTTCCCTGATACCAGGGTACCTGATCCCCCGAAGACAGAAGGACTGCCAGGCGAAAGAGGGTCGCCGTGTTTGGATCCAATGGTGGATCCTACGAAGACGGAAGATGAGCAAGTCTGCTACCGTGAAGGCGGGGATCTACACGCCGAGGATCTTGGAGAAGGTATGGCGGTAATCCCGGAGGTACCACTGACCACCGAGGAGGTCACGATTGATGATATCCAAGTGGATCCAGGGGCGAACGAACCCACTGAAGTGGATCGTCTGCGTCAGAAGATCTGGGAAAGCCGACATCTGCTGATCGGTAAGGGTAATGCGTTACCGCCCGCCGCCCGCGGAGTCAAATGTGACATCGATGTCGGCGACGCGAAACCGATCGCTCAAAGGGTGCGGAAGGTGGCACCTCAGTTCCGAGAAAAACTGTCAGATCTGATTAAGGGCCTGCTGCAAGCCAGGATCATCAGCTTCTCAACGTCCCCGTGGGCGTCGCCGGTGGTAATCATCATCAAGAAGAACGGGGTGGATATACGTCTGTGCATTGATTACCGGCTGGTTAACGGCCTGACTCGATTGATGGTGTATCCGATGCCTCTGATCAATGAGCTGTTGGAAGATTTGGATAAAGCACTCTGGTACTGTTCTCTAGACATGGCCAGTGGTTTCTGGGTGGTTACTATGACGGATCGAGCTCGCGCAATATCCGCATTCATCACACCGTTTGGCCTGTTCGAGTGGACCCGGATGCCGTTTGGATTGAAGAACGCACCCCAGATCTACCAACGCCTCATCGATAACGCCCTCTATGGGTTCACCCGAATACCGGAGCCCGAAACGGGTGGATCCGGGGAAGGTGACGCAGAAGTGAATCCATTCGAAGCGGGGGAGCCAAGGGATCCTGGGACCCCGTCTGTGTTAGGACGCAGATCTTACATCGACGACATTCTGATCCCGGCGGAATCGTGGGATCAGTTGTGCGAAAGAGTGACATCCCTACTGGAGGCGTGTACTAAGTGGAATCTCTCTATCAGTGTGGTTAAGAGCTATTGGGGGATGCGCAAGGTGGATTACTTGGGCCATCGAGTTTCCAAGGAGGGATTAGAGGCGAATACTAAGGACCTGTCTTCATTAGCCGATTTGTCCTTCCCACAGTCGTTACGAGCGATGCAATCCTTCTTGGGCAGTTTGAACTACTACAGTCGGTTCATCGAAGATTACGCCCTGTTTGCCGCGGTGTTGTATGAATTAAGAGAGGTAGATTTTGCTGCGATGACCGCTCCAGCTGTCCAGATGAAAATCCAACGAGCTCTGGCCCGGGAGATGTCGGATCCACGAAGGGATCCAAGTGGTATGACGTCAGAAGAGGACCTAACACAGGAGCTGGATCCACTCCGAGACCAACAGAGAGAGGATCCAGTCTGGATAGAGACGACGGATCAGAACTTGGAAAAGGCAGAATCTCGGTGGATCCGAGCTCAACACGCATTCGTGGAACTGAGGAACAGGATCGCGACCACGCCTATCCTCCGTCATTTCGATCCGGAACGTCAACCTACGGTAATAGTTTATGCCAGTGACTGGGCAGTCTCAGCAGCTCTGGTGCAAGAACATGAGGGGATATGTCATCCAGTCACCTTTGTCAGCCGGACACTGAAGCCGAATGAACTGAACTACGGAGCGGTGGAGAAAGAGATACTTGCGCTCCTGCGCGTGTTGGATCTAAATTATAACCTGCTAGTGGGAAGATCCATCCGGATCCTAACTCGACACTCCACGCTAGCCTGGCTGTTCAAGTCGGCCGGGTTGCAAGGACGTTTAGGACAGTGGGCAGCTTTACTCTCACCTTGGACGCTGGAGATTGTGAAATGTTCGAAAGGGGAAGACGAGATCCTGGGAGTCTTGGCCGCGAGCATCACTCCTCGAGCTAAGATGGATGAGGCGCTGACTAAGATCGCCCCTAAGAAAGAGCCCAAACGCCGGATCCAGATCCCGATCCCGACGGTACAGGTGGATGAGGATCTATACGTCCTGAGTTTCGATGGATCCGCTCGTGTACGACGCGGAGGAGGAGCATACAGTGCAATACTGTGGAGATTGCCCGGATGGGAAGTTGTACGGGCCAGATCCACTTACGCGGAAGGCCTCACCGTCAATGAAGCGGAGTATAACGGACTCCTTCTGGGTTTGGATTTACTAAAGGGACAAGATCCAAAACGGCTGGTGATTTGTGGGGATTCAAATTTGGTAATCAGACAGGTGCGAGGTGAGATTGACTGCAAGGCCCCGGCCCTAACACTGTTACGGCAGAAAGTGATGATCCACCTGCGTGGTTGGTTGAATCACGAGTTGGTGCATGTCAAGCGAGATTGGAATGCCAGTGCGGATAGTTTGGCCAGTGCCGCTTTACGGAATCAATGTGGTGTCGAAGTGGAGGGAGAAGCCGAACATCAGGATCTCGTTACGTTGAACCGACTTGACGAAGTGGTAGTGGTTGGATCCGGGAAAAGGACAGTCCACTTGAGCGTGAACTCCCCCAGCGCGTATTCCGCGTACACCGCAGTGCCCATACCAAGCCGTTTGGGCTCATAACCTGTAGGAAATGTAGAATCGAGTAGATGTGAATGACTTGGATTGAACGCGTGCCAGACGCGTTTCGGCCCCCGCCGGGGCCTCGTCAGTGGCTTTACCAATCTCGAAGTGAGAGCTAACCAACCATCCGCTAACTAAGACCTATCACTATGCCTAGATCCTTCTAGAACCTTCCATATGCCGTAACATAGGATACTACTCTGGAGTCGATGTACGTGCACATCTTGCACTTCCAACACTCCCCCTCGACGACATGAGTCGTAGCCGTCTTGGTCACGAGCGTACAGCCATTCTGCTGCTCTCCGCATGATGCTTGTCAGCTGCAGCCTCTTCACTGCATACATTCTTGTAGAGTTTACCACCTGCGCACTGGCCAGCGTATCCGTTGCTGCCGCGTTCGCTAAGTTTCCCGGCTCCCTCATGTTCACCACCACGTCGTCCCTTGACACCTTGTAGCCGTCCTTGAGCCTTGCTTGAGCTTGTTGTTGTTCCCCTTCTCGATCGACCTCTTTCGATCCACCACTCACACCACTCGAAACCACCTCCTTGTGCAGAACTCGGCCGTCCTTTTCCCGAACGCAAAGAGCGACTGCGTGTCCACCGCGCACTTGTATGGTCCGCTCCCCCTGTCGTCGGAGCCCGTTGCTTCCGCGACGACTTGAGCGTGAACTCCCCCAGCGCGTATTCCGCGTACACCGCAGTGCCCATACCAAGCCGTTTGGGCTCATAACCTGTAGGAAATGTAGAATCGAGTAGATGTGAATGACTTGGATTGAGCGCGTGCCAGACGCGTTTCTGCCCCCGCCGGGGCCTCGTCAGTGGCTTTACCAATCTCGAAGTGAGAACTAACCAACCATCCGCTAACTAAGACCTATCACTATGCCTAGATCCTTCTAGAACCTTCCATATGCCGTAACATAGGATACTACTCTGGAGTCGATGTACGTGCACATCTTGCACTTCCAGCACTCCCCCTCGACGACATGAGTCGTAGCCGTCTTGGTCACGAGCGTACAGCCATTCTGCTGCTCTCCGCATGATGCTTGTCAGCTGCAGCCTCTTCACTGCATACATTCTTGTAGAGTTTACCACCTGCGCACTGGCCAGCGTATCCGTTGCTGCCGCGTTCGCTAAGTTTCCCGGCTCCCTCATGTTCACCACCACGTCGTCCCTTGACACCTTGTAGCCGTCCTTGAGCCTTGCTTGAGCTTGTTGTTGTTCCCCTTCTCGATCGACCTCTTTCGATCCACCACTCACACCACTCGAAACCACCTCCTTGTGCAGAACTCGGCCGTCCTTTTCCCGAACGCAAAGAGCGACTGCGTGTCCACCGCGCACTTGTATGGTCCGCTCCCCCTGTCGTCGGAGCCCGTTGCTTCCGCGACGACTTGAGCGTGAACTCCCCCAGCGCGTATTCCGCGTACACCGCAGTGCCCATACCAAGCCGTTTGGGCTCATAACCTGTAGGAAATGTAGAATCGAGTAGATGTGAATGACTTGGATTGAGCGCGTGCCAGACGCGTTTCTGCCCCCGCCGGGGCCTCGTCAGTGGCTTTACCAATCTCGAAGTGAGAGCTAACCAACCATCCGCTAACTAAGACCTATCACTATGCCTAGATCCTTCTAGAACCTTCCATATGCCGTAACATAGGATACTACTCTGGAGTCGATGTACGTGCACATCTTGCACTTCCAACACTCCCCCTCGACGACATGAGTCGTAGCCGTCTTGGTCACGAGCGTACAGCCATTCTGCTGCTCTCCGCATGATGCTTGTCAGCTGCAGCCTCTTCACTGCATACATTCTTGTAGGGTTTACCACCTGCGCGCTGGCCAGCGTATCCGTTGCTGCCGCGTTCGCTAGGTTTCCCGGCTCCCTCATGTTCACCACCACGTCGTCCCTTGACACCTTGTAGCCGTCCTTGAGCCTTGCTTGAGCTTGTTGTTGTTCCCCTTCTCGATCGACCTCTTTCGATCCACCACTCACACCACTCGAAACCACCTCCTTGTGCAGAACTCGGCCGTCCTTTTCCCGAACGCAAAGAGCGACTGCGTGTCCACCGCGCACTTGTATGGTCCGCTCCCCCTGTCGTCGGAGCCCGTTGCTTCCGCGACGACTTGAGCGTGAACTCCCCCAGCGCGTATTCCGCGTACACCGCAGTGTCCATACCAAGCCGTTTGGGCTCATAACCTGTAGGAAATGTAGAATCGAGTAGATGTGAATGACTTGGATTGAACGCGTGCCAGACGCGGTTTCGGACCCCCGCCGGGGCCCTCGTCAGTGGCTTTACCAATCTCGAAGTGAGAACTAACCAACCATCCGCTAACTACGACCTATCACTATGCCTAGACCCTTCTAGAACCTTCCATATACCGTAACATAGGATACTACTCTGGAGTCGATGTACGTGCACATCTTGCACTTCCAACACTCCCCCTCGACGACATGAGTCGTAGCCGTCTTGGTCACGAGTGTACAGCCATCGGCTGCTCTCCGCATGATGCTTGTCATCTGCAGCCTCTTCACTGCATACATTCTTGTAGGGTTTACCACCTGCGCGCTGGCCAGCGTAACCGTTGCTGCCGCGATCGCTAGGTTTCCCGGCTCCCTCATGTTCACCACCACGTCGTCTCTTGACACCTTGTAGCCGTCCTTAAGCCTTGCTTGATAGAGCTTGTTGTTGTTCTCCTTCTCGATCGACCTCTTTCGATCCACCACTCCACACCACTCGAAACCCACCTTCTTGTTGCCAAAACTCGGCCGTCCTTTTCCCAAATGCAAAGAGCGACTGCGTGTCCATCGCGCACTTGTATGTTCCGCTCCCCCTGTCGTCGGAGCCCGTTGCTTCCGCGACGACTTGAGCGTGAACTCCCCCAGCGCGTATTCCGCGTACACCGCAGTGCCCATACCAAGCCGTTTGGGCTCATAACCTGTAGGAAATGTAGAATCGAGTAGATGTGAATGACTTGGATTGAACGCGCGCCAGACGCGTTTCGGCCCCCGCCGGGGCCTCGTCAGTGGCTTTACCAATCTCGAAGTGAGAACTAACAAACCATCCGCTAGCTAAGACCTATCACTATGTCTAGATCCTTCTAGAACCTTCCATATGCCGTAACATAGGATACTACTCTGGAGTCGATGTACGTGCACATCTTGCACTTCCAACAGTAAGCAAGTAACGGACACCCCAGACCCGTTACACCACCGGTCCGCAGTGTATCCGATCAATATCTATACATACGCCCCGGAGAGAACCCGGACGGACAGAATGGTGGGGACTACTTCTTAGTAAAGCAAGCGCGTATCGCGCACTACCAACAGACATGCATTGGATTCAAGAAACCCAACACCATGTTGGACGCGTGTGTATCATTACGTAGAAACGGTGGCGAAGGTGATTCACCCTGCATCAGTGATAATGGAGAGGACAGTAACTGCGACAGAAGTTTAGGATTACACTGCACACAACCGTAGCCGAAATGTTATCAGAATTGCCGCTCTGACAGAAGAAAATGACCGTAGCGACACGGTTTGTCTACGTGATATTTTTTTCTGGTGGCAATAGGGATCATAGAGCGCTTGATAAACAGGACTCTGTGGTCACCGACACGGGTGATCTTTCGAACCAATCGACGCCTGATTTATTGGACACAGCCCCGAGCCCGGACGTTGCAAGTCGTTTTGTGGGTTTTAAGTGTGCTGTTTGCAGCTTAACATGCTCTTTATATCGCAAGTGCTCAAGGTGTAAAAAACCAATGCATCACGTTTGCTCTTACGACGTGTGCAAGTCAATGAATATTCGTGGTGCAAACGGCAAACTCATGGAAAATG
>NW_003307361.1:0-6755 GCF_000142945.1 Phytophthora infestans T30-4
GGTAGACGGATACTACCAAATCCTGATGCGAGAGAGTGACATCCCGCTCACCGCGGTAAGCACTCCAAGCGGCATGCTTTGGGAGTGGCTCGTCATGCCGCAGGGCTTGTCTAACGCCCCGGCGACGTTCAATCGCCTGGTGACGCAATTGTTCCGCCCTTTGCGTACCTTCGTACAGACGTACTTCGACGACATTTTCGTCCATAGCCGTGCCGAGGGAGGCAAGACGGCCATGGAGGTGCATCTAGGACACCTCCGTCGAGTGTTGGACGTGATGCGAGCGAACAAGCTCTACGCCAACATCGACAAGTGCGTTTTCGCGTCACCAGAGATCAAAGTTCTCGGTTGCTTCGTAAGCAACGTGGGCGTTCGGGCTGACCCAGACAAGGTCAAGGCCATAGCAGCATGGCCGACGCCCCGATCCCAGAAGGATCTTCGAAAGTGGTTGGGTTTGGCCAACTACCTTCACAAGTACAGCGCTGGGTACGCGGGCTTCGCTAAGCCCTTGTCGAGCCTCCTTCAGAAGGACGTCGACTGGCGCTGGGAGCAAGAGCACCAGGATGCTTTTGACAGCATCAAGGCCAGTCTCCAAGAGGCCCCTGTCCTGGCTCTGCCGGACGAGACGAAGCCGTTTAGCGTCGTCTGCGATGCCTCCGATTACGCCATCGGGTGTGCATTGCTGCAGGACGACACGGCTGGACAGGAACGAGTCATCTCATTCCAGTCCAGGCAGCTCAAAGCCGCCGAGCGGAACTACCCTGTCCATGACAAGGAGCTCCTGGCAATGAAATATGCCCTTGTGAAGTTCCGTGTTCACCTTCTGGGCTCTACGCCCTTTGTGATCTACACAGACCACGCGTCCTTGAGGACGGCGACTAACTCGCCTCACCTCTCCCAACGATGGCGAGGTGGCTGTCCTTCTTCGCGGAATATAACTTCCGCGTCGAGTACAAGCCGGGCAAGCTCAACGTGCTTGCGGACGCCCTCTCTAGGCGTCCCGACTATGAGTTGGCCCACATCACGCGGGTGACAACGGATCTATATGATCGGATACGCATGGCGTATCGGGACGATGAGGCTGTCGCGCCTATCGTCAAGTTTTTTAAGGCCGGAACGAGCGCGAAGTCCGACTGGCTCTCGTCGCGACAGCGCTCACGGCTCCACCGATATGAGTTGAAGGAGGGCCTCCTCTATTATCGGGTGGAGCCCACTGATCCTCCACGGGTGGTCGTACCCAACGACGAGGATCTGAAGTTCGACATCCTCGCGGAGGCGCATGACGCGCCCTCCAGCGGCCACTTGGGCCGCGAGAAGACCTTTCTGTCGGTCTCTCAGTCCTTCTGGTGGACCCACATGTACAAGTGGGTCGCCCGGTACGTCAAGACATGTGAAACATGTCAGCGGGTTAAACCCGCAGGGCACTCTTCGGCTCCACTACAGAGCCTGCCCATACCGGCTGATTGTTGGAAGTCGATGAGTCTTGACTTCATCTTTGGGCTTCCCGCCGACGGACACGGCAACACCGGAATTTTGGTGTTCGTGTCGGCTGAGCAAGATGGTACATCTTGCTCCAGTTCCCGTCACTGTGACGGGCGAACAAACCGCAAGGTTGTTCGTCGATGGCGTGTTCCGCTATCACGGTCTCCCGGAGACGATTGTCTCGGACCGAGACCCGCGGTTCACTGCTGCGTTTTGGAAAACGCTGTTCCCTTTACTGATAAATTCGTCTGCAGATGTCCACTGCGGATCATCCGCAGACAGACGGCCAAACAGAGCGCGTCAATCGAGTGCTCGAGGACACTCTGCGCAGTGTGTGCGCGGCAGCGCCACGTACGTGGTCGACGCAGCTTCCAGTTGCTGAGTTTGCGCTCAACAACGCGGTGCACGCGTCCACGGGGTTCACGCCGTTCTACCTGAACGGCTTCCGCCACCCCAGAGTGCCTCTCACTCTTCGAGGAAACACTGACTCCTCTATTCTAAGTGGGGGAGAGGCTCGGAAAGCCCTTTCCTCCCAGGTCTCGGATGTGAGGCCAGTTTCGCTGCGGAAACAGATGGAATCCTTTATGGATACCAAGCTGAACATTGTCAGCAGGGTCCGCGATGCCATGGCAGCGGCCCAAGATAAACAAAAGGAGTACTCGGACAAACAAGGAAGAGGAAACTTAAGTATATTTGAGATTGGTGACTTAGTGTTACTAGACACGAGGAACCTACCTCTAGACACTGTTAGCTCTGTCGGCAGCAACAAGCTGAAGCACCGCTTCATCGGACTATTTGCAGTCCTGTCCAGACATGGTGCGTCGTACACCATCGACCTGCCAAAGTCAATGACGACGCACCCGACGTTCTATGTTGGACGTCTTAAGCGGTACTTTGACCCGCAGGGGGTTGCTGACTCGCAGACCCCCCTTGACCCAGCTCCTCGAAGCGAGGGCCGGTCACACTCGTCGACGAGGGCGTCGGAGCAGGCACCCAAGCCTCGGTCGGGACGGCAAGGCTGCGGTCAAGACCGTACGCCGGAGGGGCTCCATACGAACGGACCCCGGCGCCATACGCCGAGTACGCTGAGTACGCCGGGTACGCACCATACGCGTACGTTAGGGAGTGTGCCGCAGGCGGCTCCGGACGTGGCAACAAAGCCTCGATCCGTCGGATCATGCGAAAGGCCTCGTCCAGATCGGACGAAGAGGCCCGGCGGTCCACCCGCAGGTGCAGGCTCGCGACCTCTCGCTCCACCAGGTCCATGCGACCCGCAAGACGAGCGAGCTCGCCCTGATTCCCGGCCTGGGCGGCAGCATTACCGCCAGTCCCAAGGCCAAGTGCAATCTCAAGCACGAGGAGACGTTGACGGAGGCGGTCAACCTCAGGGTCCCGTGTCGGACCCGCAGTCGGAGCACTCGAACGAGAGTGGCTCTCGGGAGGCGCCGAGTACTCGTACTCGTACGAGGGCACCTCCGCCCCTGCTTGACCGGAATGGAGAAGTCCACTTCCACGTGGAGCGGATCCTTTCGAAGCAACGGTGTCGCGGCAAGCGACAGCTCCTCGTGAAGTGGAGGGGTTATGCCCACTCCGAGAACTCGTGGGAGCCGATTGAACGGCTCCTGATTGACTGCCCGAAGGCTGTCGCAATCTGGGAACAGAAGCGGCGGCAGCTTCATAAGTAGTCCGGGGCTCCTTGCCCGAACGGGGTACGGATGATGAATACATACCGTACCCGCGCTCATCGTGAGCGCTAGAAGCCGCGCGCTTCAGGATGTCCCTTGGCAGCATACGCTTGCTGATCAAGTGGGCAAACCTCACACGAAGATCACGCTGGTCCAGGATGTGGGACAGCTGCTGATCTTCATGGAGTTCCCATAACTCCGTGGGCGAGTACTTGAGAGTCTCCACCCACGCCCAGAACATGTCCTCACAAGAACTCCATGTGGGACAGTTCTCGGGCATAACCCAGGGGTATCCCCAAACAGGATAGAGACCACCCCGGGTCTCGGGCTTCTTACGACAAGTCGTGAAGTCCTTAAGGGGAATGCGGTGTGGCGCGAGAAGCACACACCGAGCAGCCTCCACGTTGTCGACGAACAACTGTTCTTTCTGAACAAGGGCTCGTTCATAGATGCCCCTAGAAGTGTGGCCGCCCACAAGGCCACGAGGAGCGACGAGAAGCTCTAAGAAGAGGTCAGCCCCAGAGCTCTCCTCGGGAGGCCAATACCCTCTTGAGTTGATGGCAGCTCCCTGGCTGACGGGTGCCGCCACTGAACCCCCACGCACACGCTGGGCAGCTTGGAAATCCTCCTGCTGCTGGTCGAGGTCATTCGAGACCTCCCGGGGCTCAACGATAGAACCCTCCTCTTCCTCTTCTTCCTCCTTCTCCTCCTCTTCATCCGAGGAGTCGAAGATACTCTGATAGGAGCGTCGAGTCTCCTTCTCCTCGCGGAGTGGCGACTTAGAGGCGGTACGCTTCTTTGAGGGCTTGGCGCCTTCGGCTTTAGAGGCCTTAGCGCGCGCAAGACCCTCGGCAAGCGAGCGACGTTTGCGAGGACTCCCTTCCTCATCGCCACCGGCTTTGGGAGTGCCCTTAGCCTTAACGGCCGGACTCTCAGAGCGCACAGAGGTCCTGGGACTGTGATCACCGTGATCACTAGCGGACGACTGCACGCTGTCTTCTTTGTGCTCACTGGGCACTGGGCTGTGCCCTCCCACAGAGCCCGCAGGAGCATCATGAGTGCTCTCGGACTCGGCATCGTCCTCACTGCCCGAGTTGAACTCACGTTCTACGAACCGAGGGTTCGGACGATTGTCTGAAGACGAGGGCGACGGACTGCGGCGCCTGCTTGCGCGCTTGTCCGCAGCCGCGTCACCCGAGGATCCGATCGCCTCGGAGGCCACCTGAGTAGCCTCCTTAAGTGCAGAGCCTTTGCCGTGAGGCTTAGTGCTCTTGGCCTGCGCCTTACCGGCTGCAGCCTTGGAGCGTGTCTTAGCACCGCTCTTAGCAGTGCCACGAGGCATGTTAACGGTCGAAGTGGAGACCTTAACGAAGAGCGCACAGGTTGCTGCTCGAGGCTCTAACTGTAAAGTGAGCCTCCGCCGCGCTCGCGCGGCCGAGTCGATGGTTTTCGACTTTGAGAATGAGAGTTTGTGACGAACATCTCTTCATTCTGATTGGTCGGTAAACCGAACCTAAGTGGGGGAGGATGTAACGGGGTACGTAGCACTAAGTGTACCCTGGTTACATGAAGTGTGACACTTCACACTTCAGGAGTATGACATGTCATACTCCGGGATATTTGGTACAAGGTACCAAGGTCATTCAAAACCAACCATTGGTTAAATGACATTGCATTTCTATAGGTAACTGATAGTTTGTATTAACCTCAAACTTAACCTACCTATAAATATACTCAGTTTACAATCTACCTTATTTAGGTCACTTCGCTCTCTTTAATTAAAGAGGGGACCTGTGAACTGCCGTTCACTGAGAGTTTGTATACTCTCGGAAGATAACTTCCTCTAGCGCAAGGTGCTGTGTGACCCCGTCACAACCGGGCAGCTGAGTTCACACAGGATGAAGCTACGGGGAAGTGGGTCCGTCGCATCAAGTCGCGCGACTCTCCTTCAGAGCTTGTGGAGAAATTCTCGGGCTAACGCCTCTCTTCTCAGCTTCTCGCGTTACTGCAAGACGCTTATCTTGGGGCTGGTTCGAAGATTGCAACGAAAGCAACACCTCCGCTTCAAACCTCACATAGTTCCCTGAGATGAACAAAGGGTCTTTCCAAATAGGGTGATCGGGAAATTTCCTACGTAGCACTACCGAGTCTTGAAGAAACATTACTCTAAAAACGTGCAGCAATCCAATCAATCCTCCTACAGCAACTTCCCGGCTTCCAGACTCGCGAAGGTCTCTCTCTGTCAAGAAAAACCTTTCGTAGTAGCTCAACAGGTGGGGTTATTGTGGCAAGATCTAGCCAATACCCACCCGCCTTTGTCTGGAACCCTGCCAAAGCGCGCATTGCCTTTCGCGGTAGTGTTGTTAAATAGCACGCTTCCATTTCTCTCTCCATTCCATCTACCAGCTCGCCTAATCTGGTTTTCATCCGCGCCTTGTAGCTCAGCCAGCTTGGATCCTGAGCCCGGATTGGCCAGCGTTCAGACTGACGAATCGATACCACATGCCCTAAATGCAGTCTTCACGCTTTCTAATTGCGTATTGTACGCAATATCACACATTGCACCTTTTCGTTTTAGCAGACGGAGATCGTACTAGTGTTTTCGATCGGTAAAGCGAGGAAATGACTCCAAATCCACATGCCATCTCCAGAACAAGTATAGGACCACCGCATTTAAAGGGCATAACATCACTTCTTTGCATCGCATAGCTTCAAGTTTCGGCCTTTGACCCGTGCCTCTACATCAAAGTTGTTGATGGTCACTGTGTGCTCATACTGGTCTACGTCGACGATGCCATGGTCACCGGAAGCTCACCCGAGCTGACCTCACGCACGAAGAGCGATCTTAAGACACGCTGACTCCACCCCTTTCGGGTTTCGGTATTCGGGTAAATCCATAGAGGGCGCTATCGATCAGGCGTTGGTAGATCTGGGGCGCATTCTTCAATCCAAAAATGACTGACAGCGGCAAGTGTGTGCTCGTCTTTGGAATCGAATTGGAAGACGGCCCAGACGGCAGCGTGACGATGAGCCAACGGCGTTATGTGGATGAAATCCTGAAGCGTTTGGGTATGGACGCGTGCAAGGCTGTGGTGAGTCCGGTGGATATAAGCGCTCGACTAGCTCCAAGAGACGCGGCGACCAAGGTACAAGCTCCGTTTCGCGAAGCTGTTGATGCACTAATACACCTGATGACCGCGACGCGTCCAGATATTGCGTACGCGGTGGGCTATGTGTCGCGCTTTATGGAGAATCCCCAAGAAGAACACTGGGTTGCGGTCAAGCGCATTTTTCGCGACCTGCAAGGCACCAAGACGCATGGATTCTGATACAAGTCGGGTGACAACATCGACTTTCGCGGATACTCTGACGCAGACTGGGTTGGTGACCTCGTGGACCGCAAGTCGACTTCCGGCTGCACGTTATACTGATGGGTGCGTCAGTGAGATGGGGTAGCAAGAAGCAGTCAAGTGTCTCGCTGTCTACGAGCGAAGCGGAGTACATAACGATCAGTCTAGCAGTTCAAGAAGGCAAGTGGATCCTCTAGCGTGCTGTGCGAGATCTTAGCAGCTGCCAAGCCGATAAAGCATA